>NC_051159.1:81779968-81902228 GCF_013339745.2 Dermacentor silvarum
TTCTCGGTGCATGAAGAGGGGCTGTATGTCTGCTTCTAGTAATATGTCGATGCCCGCCTTTGTGAGTGAGAGCCGACTAATTTGGGCGTTTCGCTGTGCTTCAAAGAGTTCTGTTGCCGTGTTGTGTAGCCCCAATTGAAGGAGTCGTTCCGTACTAGTGTTTCTAGGGAGGCTTAGGACCTTTTTCAATCCTGTTCTGATTAGTGTGTCGATTTTGTTCAGCTCCGTCTTCTTCCAGTTGAGGAAGGGAGCGGCGTAAGTTACGTGGCTGATGAGGAAAGCGTGAAATGCTTTCATGAGGTTGTCCTCTTTCAGTCCGTCCCTTTTGCTAGCGACCCGTGATATGACCCTGGGGAAATTGTGGGTGCTCTTGTGATGCGTTTTAGTGCCTCCGCGTTGTCATTGCTGTAAGCCCCAATGACCATGCCCAGGACCTTAATTGTGTTACACCTGGGGATGTTTCCTCCGTCCCTGGTGTGTAGGTGAACGGGGAGGAAGCTAAGGGGCTGTCTCTGCCTGGGGCCTGTTTGCACAGGAGGAGCTCTGATTTGCTGGGGGAGAGCTTCAGTCCCGTGTTTGTAAGGAAAGCTTCCGTGGTGTCCAGCGCTTGCTGTAGGTTCTGCTCCAGAGTGCCTAGCGGGCCGCTCGTGGACCAAATGGTGATGTCGTCCGCGTAAATCGCGTGCCCTACCCCCGGGACTTTCGAGAGTTTGTTTGCGAGATCGTGCATTGCGATGTTGAAAAGAAGCGGCGAAAGCACTGACCCTTGCGGGGTGCCGATGTTACCTAGCATGTGCTTTCTGCTTCTGATTTGTCCGACGTTTATGGTGGCCGTTCGGTTATCCAAAAACGATCTTACAAAATTGTGGAAATTTACTCCGAGATCTAAAGTGGAGATTTCGTTGAGGATGTGTTCGTGCCTGACCGTATCGAAGGCCTTTGTTAGGTCGAGCGCCAGGATGCCTTTTACATCCCTGGATTTGTTGTCTATGACGGCGCTCCTGATGAGTAGCATGGCGTCTTGCGTGGATAGGGATTTTCTGAAGCCTATAAGATTGTGGCGGAATAGACCGTTTTCTTCAATATGCTCTCCAATTCTATTGTGGATAGCATGTTCCGCGACCTTCCCGAGGCACGACGTAAGGGAGATAGGCCTCAGATTCTCTACATGGAGTGGTTTTCCAGGTTTGGGGATGAGGACTACATTGGCAGTTCGCCATTCGTCCGGCACCCGGCCTTCAGCCCATACCTCGTTAATTTTGCTCGTAATAATTTGTATGGCTTTGTCATCTAGATTTCTGAGTAGTTTGTTTGTTAGTCCGTCTGGGCCGGGGGCCGAGCGACCGTTTAGGTCGTGAAGGGCGTGCACAATCTCCGAAATTTCGAAAGGACGATCCAGCGAGAGTTGAGGTTTCCCCTTATACACGCGTGTCGGGTCGTCCCACGGTACAGATTTGTGCTCTACCGGCAGGTAGATGTCTGCCAGGGTGTCAGCAAAGTCCCGCGGATTCGTGCCTTCTTTCGTATGAAGATGAATGAGCCTTTCGATCGTTAGTCGGGCATTACTCTTGGTCGGTTTGTTGCTGTTGGTGAAGAGGTTCTTGAGAAGGCTCCACTTGCTGCCCCTTCTCATTTTACCGTCCGCCTCATTACAAACCTCGTCCCATTGCTGCGCATTCAACTTTCTAGAGTGTTCTTCGATCTCTTTGTTGATTTTCGTTAATTTAGACCTCAGCCTCCTGTTTAGCTTCTGCTGTTTCCATCTTTGTCTTAGCGCGTTCTTGGCCTCCAGGAGGTGTGCGAGTCTGGAGTCCATGGCTGGTACCTCTAGGTCCACGCTTATTTCTTTAGTGGCGTTGGCCACTGTAATTTTCAAATTTTCTAGTAGGTCCTCGAAGGTTTCTATTTGTCTGTCCTCATTAGCCCTCATTCTTCTGAATAGATCCCAGTCGACGTAGGTGTACGTCTTGGGAGGAGTGGGTGTGATGCGGACGTTGATTTCCAGGATGTAATGGTCACTTCCAAGGTCCTCTTGCAGGTTGTCCCACGACCCGTCAGCGTTTACGAGGAACGTCAGGTCCGGGGTGGTGTCCCTCTGAACCGAGTTGCCTCTGCGCGACGGGAACCTTGAGTCCGTGATGAGTTGCATGCTTAGGTTGTCCGCGCACTCGGCAAGGTTAATCCCCTTCCTGTCATTGGTGGCGTAGCCCCAGACGGTGTTGTGCGCGTTGAAGTCTCCGGCAACGATCAGCGGCCTGTCCTTTGCTTGCGACGCGGCTGATGTGAGAAGTTTGTTAAAGTTCCTGTGTCTGTCAGTCGGGGAACTGTAGACGTTTAGTACGTAAAGGTTGGTCTTTAGGGCCCGACTGGGAATTATTTCTGTGAGCATGGATTCCAGGCCTTTCTTGTATGTCGGGGTGCCCCTTTCCACAAAGCTGACGTCTTTGCGGATGAGAGTGGCAATGCCCCTGGCTTGTTTGAACTCGGGGTCCAGGGTCGGCCTGGAAACCCTGTACCCCGAGAAGGACATGTTTTGAATGTTCTTTTCCGCCCCGCACTCTTGTAGGATGATGACGTGTGGCTTTTCTTTACATGATCTGATGAATTGCGTTAGGTTAGCTTTCTTTTTGTTGAATGAGTTACAGTTCCATTGCCAGATCTTGAAAAATTGTGGTGCGTTATCCATTGTATTGGTTTGGCATGGCCCCATTTATGCTCGGCTCACTCATTGGACCTGGTGGCCTGGAGGGTGCGGGCGGGGCAGGTGGGGGTCCCAGAGCAGACATGGGCCCTGGGTCCGGCGTGGGGATGATTTTCGTGGTTTTGGGATGAGCGATTGGTCTTTCTAGGGCGGTCGAGTCTGCCGCAGATTTGCGTGAGTGCCTCCTTAATTTCAGTAATTACCGATTGAAATGCGTTGTACTTGCTCTTCTTCTTGCTGCGCTTCTTAGCTTTGTTGTCACTAACGGAGGCGTTAGAAGGAGCCTCGCTGGCATCAGACATAAGCGTGTCCACGTCGGATGTACCGTCATCGGTTTGGATGACGACGGCCCTGCGTTTGTTTGTGTTGCACGGTGCAATAACGGACCCGGAAGATTGAGGGATGGGTGTCGGTGTGTTGTTTAAGATACGGCCTTCTAGCCTAGCTAGGGGTGCCCTGAGTTCAGCTAGTTCCTGTTTGAGTGCTTTGTTTTCCCGCTCTAGTGTGTGTATTCGCGGGTCTGGCACGTGCTCTGACTGTGCCTTACCTTGCTTGGAAGTTGGCGGTGCAGAGCCGTTGTTGCTGACCATGTCGGCCCAGGTCATTTTCTTGCCGGGCCGCGTGGAGCTGGATCTCGACCGGGATCGGCCGCTGGAGCGGGAGCGCCTTCTAGATTGGGAGCGCCCTCTGGATTGGGAGCGCCCTCTGGAGTGGGAGCGCCCTCTGGAGTGGGAGCGCCCTCTGGAGTGAGAGCGCCCTGTGGAGTGGGAGCGCTGCTTGGGGATGGAGCCACCTGCCGGCTCCTTCTGCGTGGCCACTGGGTCGTTGACCTTGTCAGGGTTGGCTTCTCTTCCGGAGCGGTTTCGTCTTCTTCTCCTTCGTCTTCGCACGACGTATGGAATGTGAAATCTTTCACTACATGAACGGTTGCCCGTGGGGTGATTGCCCTCGCAGAGCTTGCACTTCGGGGTGCAGTTGTGTTCTTCTGCAGCGCCGTTTGGGAACGCTTCTCCGCAGTTGTGGCATTTACTTCTCTCTTCTTTGCTACTGTGGCATACGTCGGCCCTGTGCCCAACCCGCCCGCAGGCGTGACAAACGTCGACTTGTCGTTTGTAAAGGGAACATGGCAATAGGGCCGCTCCGCACATGACGTTGTTTGGAACTCGAAGCCCGTCGAAGAGGATCACAACGACATGCGTGTTTTTGATTCTTTTAACTTCAATGGCGGTCGGGTTCCTTTGATTTACAATCATGCTTCTGAGGGCATGCTCTTCTATCGAGGGGTCAACGTTCCTGATGACCCCTTTGCAAGTGTTTTGCGGCGCGGCCACGTATGCAGAGACCTCGAAAGCGCCGACTTTTGTGTGAATTTTCTGGATGCCCGCATAAGCGGCAGCGTTGGATGTGACTGGAGTCGAAATCACAATAATATTCTGTACCTTGTTAGGGCAGATCGTGTCCTCCGATGCTTGTTGGTCGGTTAGCGCCGCGGCCATGGTCAGAGCCCTCGCCAGCAGCACCAAGTCCGCCTTCGAAACGTCGAGCCCTCCTCGGGGCCGTACAATGACCTTAATCTCGTCTCTCGGCAGCCGGGGGAGCCGCGAAGCGGCTACGACCCTCTGAACTGTCGAGCAGGAGCGGGCGTTGAAAGCGTTCTTCGTCGCCGTGCTTGCCTTCGTCGCGGCAGCAGCGGCCGCCGCGCTCTTTGCCGGATCCCGTCGTCTCCTGGCGCCTAGGGCGGTGGTCCACCCAGCTCCATCGAAGTCTTCCGGATTGATGTCCATGCCTTCAACCGTCACCATTTCGGGCATCTTCGCCGTCTTTTCAGGCGCGACAGGGGCCTTAAGAGGCCCGGCGCCGCCGCAAGAGTGCTGTACTCGAAGCTAACCCTAGCTCCGTACTTGTAATTAAGCCTAGGCACCAATGTTCAATAACTCGCCGAAAAGTTCACTCACCCCAGCGAAAACGGTACCGTCGGAAAGCTCGCACAAAACTGGTTTAGAAAAAACCGAAATATCTGTAAGGAACACCAAAAAGATGTCCGAAAACATTCAAAGAAGCGGGAGCCGACGCAGCCGCGTCTGCGCTCATTTGTAACTTCCTCTTCCAAACTCCAAATTTAATAAACCTTGCCTTTCAAAAAACTACACCGTGTCATTGAAACAGGTGTCGAGCTTGTACTTTACCGATACGTAGCTAGAGAGTTTTGCAGAGTATGACCATTATGCGAATCGACACCAAGGCGTTCACACAGTAAATGAACAATACCCAAGACAACAACGCACACATTGGCTAAGTGATGCAAGGAAAGTGTAGGGTAGCAAACCGGACGCTCGTCTGGTTGACCTCCCTGCCTTTCCTCTCCTTGCTCTATCTCTCTCTTGGCGCGCCAAGCGTGCGGTACTCACCGAAGAGAAAATGCAATGCGCAAGAAAAGATAAGCAAGAAGAAATGAAGAAATAAACGTCAGTGCATATATCCTAAGTGCACTGAATACGGACAACTGCGAACACATTCCGTTCTTGCACTGTGATGCACTGTCAAAACGGTGCATATATTCCCCACGAGAAAACCAAACCGAATGCACAAGCACTTATAAAGACGCCGGGTAACCGCTGAACGAAGATAATTGTTTCGTTGCAATTCGACAGAAGCTCGGCGTACCCCTAGGTCGTTTCGCACATCTTCGTTGTTTAGACGAGCAAGAAAGTACGAGCTGCTAAGAAGTGGTAACTGCTATCCTCGTTTGTCCTGTCTTAGTGTTGTACGTAGCTTCATCGTATTTGAGCAATCAACCGTTCGAGTAGTCGATAGCAAAATTCTTTCCTCAACACGGACTTCTATGGGAGTTCGTTCCATCAGGTGTTCGGCGGTTCGATTTCTTCGTACTGCTTGAAGTACTCCAAACACTTCTACTTATTTCAAACGTTTCAAGAGGCGCGGCATGCCGAGGCGCCTGTCACGACTCGCGAGGCGTTGACAGTGCGAGTTACGATGCTTAATGCGGCAAAAAACGGTAACGAAAAAAATAAATGAAAAAGAAGCGTTCGTCAGCATGGAGCGTCTCTTTCTCTTCCCATGCTCTTTGAAGAGAAGTGGAAAGTGATAAGTTTCACAGAGCAACGCGTATGGTGCGTCTATCGTGTTGTTCTCGGTTTGCCGTCGCGAGTACATAGGCGTAGCAGAGTGCAGCCGTTGCTCTGGCGCTGCCACCGGCTGTTTCGATCCTGCTGCCCAATGGCAGCTGAATAGACCTACTTGTGCCGTGTTGCATCCGTATGCGATGTCAAAAAAAGCTTGTCTGCAAACGCGCTGCGTGGTACCGCCTCATCGGCCAACGCAATTTAGCAGTTAGATCGCTTGCAGGTGGGGAGTCTTGTCATTGGTAACAGGGTAAACTGAATAGATGAAATGTTCAGCTGTCTGGACAGCGGGTTGTAATGTATTGACGGGCTTTAACTTCAAGTACGCGACTATCTACATTTTCAAATACGAATCGAATACGATTTGTAAGTATCGAATACCGAATAGAAAATCGAATCGATCATCGATTCGCAGATGTATATATTTTCAGCAGAAATATGTATTTCGTCGTGATTTTCTCCCACGCGTGTACTGACATGATCAGGTTTAAAACAAGATCACCATTTTCATTTGAAAAACTGCATGAGTAGCCCCTCAATAATATTACAGCCTGGTTGGAAACAAATTCTCCAAGAAATAATGGCTGCTGTATGACTAGCAATTTAGAAACGCCGAAAAAAAATGGTTGCCGAAAAAAGACCAGAAGCTGCGAAAGAAGAAAGAAAAATGGCGGTTTCGCTCGAATGGCAAATCACTGACAGACAGCTTTAGTGTTGCGCTTGCACTCTTTGGACGGTGTCCTAACTATACGAGAGTGTCACTATATGCGGATGCGACATACGCGGATGCTCCAAAAATTATGGCACCCTTACAAGCCTTAACACGCCATCGCACAGGTGCCAATGCGCGGTTGACAATAAGCGGCGCCAGTGAAATTACATCACTTTCAGATGTAGTACTTTTCTTAATAGTCCGAGAAGATTTACGATAAAAGGCATGTGCTGTAAAATAAATGTTCGATCACTTTCTTTGCGCTCTTTAAGTCTCAAGATTTCGGAGGAATTATTCTGTCAAGAACATTTGGCGGTTGAATGGTGTAGCGTTTACCTTGCATGTATGGTATCGATACACATATCAAATACGTAGACATAAATATATACTGAACGTCATGGCGACGCCAGCGGCGAAACTTTGCCGGGAGTGTCCATATAAATGCTATTGCAATAAAATAAGTCTTCTGAAAGACTTGTATGCCGTAGTCACGTGTAAGATAGTCAGTTGCAAGAAAAGATGGTTTTAGCGTGTAAGGTAAAGCTTTATGAAATATTTCGTAAGTTTTGAATATTAAAAAAATAATAGATAGTTACTTTTCGCATGCGAATCCAATATTAGCTACTAACTATTCGTATTCTAAATTTCTAATACTCGCCCAGCACTAATTATTACGGATTCTGCTTTGATTAAAAAGAAAGGAAGCTTTTTCTTTTTTTTTCTTTTTCTTTTTTGCCTGGCGGAAAGTCTGGCAGGTTATTCGATGTGAATGCGACTATAACTGTAGTAATACACGCATGACATACGACACTTAACGTTCCTATAATACTACGAAGGTGCATTGGACTGTTCTGCGAGGCATTAGTTGAGACTAATGCCT
This sequence comes from Dermacentor silvarum, assembly GCF_013339745.2. NCBI lineage: Eukaryota > Metazoa > Arthropoda > Arachnida > Ixodida > Ixodidae > Dermacentor > Dermacentor silvarum. Next base: position 81,787,405 of record NC_051159.1, read on the forward strand.
CACAGAAAAGTCCAATGCACCTTCGTAGCACGGGACGCAGTGGTGGCGCTATTGTTTTTGGTCCAAGTGCCTGTCTTAGCTCAAAGACACAACATCCCTCGTGTAGTGGCTAACACCATCCTTTATTTTTGAGTGCGCTATTACTAGTTTTCTGATATGTACTATCAATAAAAATTTGGTTGTTAAGCTGGTACATATTATATTAAGGTGAAAGATTAAGCGCAAACACCCACGACAACCACAAAGAAGTGACGAGACAAGCGCCAGTAGTCTCGTCAGGACCTACTGCCGAGACTACGCCAGGACCACCTCTTTTTGGTGGTCCTGGGTAGTAGTGCTAAATTGCTCAACTTAAAATGAAATGTACTAACCTACCCAGCTCTCCATTTTTCTGACGCTCAAGGTGTTAAAGCGAAGTTTTCCATGTCTCGCTGATTCGTCCGTGAGCGCCGAAAACGAACTGCAGAAAAGCCAACTTACACAATAGAACTATCTGCGCATCTGCGCACACAAGAGAACAATCTGCGCTTCTGCGCACACAATCGTAGAACATTACAGTTTACATTCGCAGTTGTACCAATAAGAACAATGAGAAATGCAACGCCACGCTACCCAAACGAACTGTATATATCTGCATTGCATTACGCGCGTCACGCAATGCATTCCCGGCCGTCACCATGGGTAGGCCGCGGGTGCAGCGCACGGCAGAAGAAGCTGCCGTACGCGAACGTAAGCGCGAGCGCGATCGTGCCCGTAAGGCCGATCTAGTGTATTGGCAACGGCATGTAGTCCGTGAAAGTGTGAGTGTGTGCGTGTAATCAACGGCTACATGATCTAAAATAAAGGATATGAAATTTAACGAAACATGTCTTCATTCAACTTCAACGTTAAAAAAATAGAATCCTCAACAAGCAATCAAATCACATATGCATCGCATCGGGTCTCTCAGCATTTCTTGGGTTCGTTGCGTTTATTGGCTTTGGACTTTGACTTTGATGCAGTTTGCATGGGCGAGAGCTTCGCGATCAACCATCTTACTTTGAGAAAGGGGCCCTGATTTTCTTGTTCAGAATCCTTGACTTACAATAATAGATTTAGTTACAACCACACCCCTCCCCCCTTACACACCGCCCAATAACGGGTGTGTTGTTGTCCAGTTCCCAATAGCGAGTAAACGCAATTATTTGAGGAAGCAGCACGCAGTCGAAAATAAAATGGCAGTCTTAAATGCTACTGTCGCCTGTCGCAGTAGGTGAGTAGAGAGCGGAACGAATCGCTAATGTCTGCTGGCTTCAACCATCTTTCTTTAAGAATGGGGCTTTGATTTTTAACCTTGAGGTACATTAATTTTCATGAGATAGTGATGATGCAAAACTATCTGTAAATTTGCGATTGATGGTATCAATAGTTTTAAACTATCGATAGGGTAAAAAAGACTATCGATGGTACTACTGCATCGATAGTATTGAGATATTCTGCTATTGACAGTGTGTGATCGATAGTTTTGCAATTCTTGTCTAGCGACACTACCAGATAACTTTGAGCTAAGTGACCATCAGTAAGACTCAGTTTATGCAATCGGAAAAGGGAAACATCGATCAAATTATGTTCCAGTGTTTAGGTCGCGTGACATTACATTATCATTAGTGCGCTCGAAAGTACTGTTGATATCAATAGGGCACTTTAAGAATCAATCAATAAATTAATCAATCAACCAGTCAATCAATGAAGTCTTTATTATTTGCCCAATAACCTTTAATGAGTCAATCAATCAATCATATTTATTTAACTTGCCAGGAACAAACCTCAGGTCTGAGTGCTGGCGCAAGGTAAAAAAAAATATACGAATACGAATACAGAAAAAATATAAAACGACAATTATGAAAAGAAACAGTTTACAATAAAAAAAAAAAGCCAAAGTGAATTTTCAACCAAAAGACGTACAAAAACATGAAGAATGCGTGAGGGCCAATACAAATAAATGAATCAATTCAGCCATTAGATTACGGAGCCAGAAAGAACCATGTTGTTTTATTACTGGCGCGTGGGTAACTTAACGAAAAATAATGTACAGCTTTAAAAAAAGGAGTACAAAGGCAAAAGAAAAAGATGCATGCATAGAAAAGCCATTTGGGCTTTTCTGTACACGCATGTTTACATTTTTTTGCATTTTTCTTTTTATTTAATAACACTCAATCAATAAATCAAGTAATCGATCAATAAATCAGTCAATAATTTGTTTATTTATCTTGCCCAGGAACAACCATGAAGTCTGAGTGTTGGCGTACGCATAGATTAAAAAAACACGGCAGGAGAATATAAGTAAAAAAAAAAATGGAACAAAACCCATACTTAGACTAATCGAGCACAACCCCTAATATACGGTCATCAATACAAAACTCATTTACAACTTGCGGCGCCACAAAAAAATAAGTATCAAATAAAAAAGAGAACGAAAAGAGATCAAGTCAAGGTTAAAAAAAAAAGACAAGCAGTTGCATGGTTACACAAGATCAGCATTTTGTATGGGTATAAAGTACGTAGTCACGAGTAGCGGAATGACTGACATTGAGTGGGCTAGCATTGAAATTAACCAGATTATTCAAGATGAGTGGTAGCCTATATTGCAGCATTTGATAACCAATGTTACTCCTTAAAGCGGGTAATGCCCATTGTTGAGTATAGCGGTGCGGGTATGGTAATTTATAGTCTCACAAACACTAGAACTTGTGATTGTATAAGTTTGCTTACTTTGGTCAGTTTTGTAATACCGCATTAAACGATAAAAATATAGGTTATAGACATTATTATTTTATGGTCTATAAATAAATGCTGAGTAGGGACCTATATAGAACATTGCAAATCATGCGAAGGATTTTATTTTCTCGAACAGATTACATTTGTAAATTAGAAACTGTGGTTATACCCCATACAAGTGCGCAGTAGTTTAGATGGGAGCGGAGTACGGTGTTGCACAACATCAGTTTCGCTTTGCGCGGGAGAACATCTCCGTGACGTGATAAGACGCCTATGGCTTTCAGTATTTTTAGTGCTGTATGGTTAGTGAATCACCTCACGTCGCATTTTTGGAGAATGTGATGGGGTGAAAGACAATATGATGACATAAGCGATTCGAACGTGAAACCTAAACAGACGCCTAATACGAAGTTTTTCTGCTCGAAACTCTGCAGTATGTACTTTTGTTGATTTCGAAGAGCAAGTTCTGTAGACCGGTTTCTCCGAAAAGACCACTTAGCGTCAGTATAAGTGCGCGCTTTCTCTGTAGAAAAGTTTCAAGTCGAATAAGAATGAACTTCTCCAATGCTTTGGAAAATACGGGAAGGATACTAATTGGCCTATAATTAGAAAACTCATTCTTATTCCCTTTTTTATAAGCAAGAACAACCTTTGTCTCTCGCATTTTACGAGGAAAGGTATATAGCTGTATGAATGCACAGATTATGCATTTACTTAAGAGGGGCACTGATGAGGTCAAGGACATATTAAGAGGCCGCATCTGAGTATTCGCAACACAAGAGGCGCTATCATTTAGCTCAGAGAATACCGAGACAATGTTGCACTCGCAAACTGGGTCCAAAAAGACTGTCGCTGAACATCCGTTGGTTGGTGCATAATGTGCATTGTTTAGGGGCGTTGTCTCCAGGGTGAAAAATTGAATAATCGCGTCCATTAGATGACATCCCGAGTATTCAACAATATTGTGTGGAAGCGTTTCATGGCTTTGCGTCACAAAACCGCTAGCATCGAGTGACCATACGTTTTTAACAGGCCGACTGAGTGGGGTTCCGAAGTAAATTTTCTAATAATGCGCCTTCGGACTGTCGCAAGTCACAATTAGACTTGTTTGGGTATTGTTTTGAATTGTTCGAATATTGAGATATCTGAATTATATAGCTTTTAGGAATTATACGAGTATAGCTTTTTAAACCTTAATTCGTATGCGTAAGTCGCAGGTAATTCATGGCTTGCGTATTTTGGTTGAAGGCTTGTTAGTTCTGAACGGAAAATGCGTGAGGTAAACGTACGAGAACTTTCGTAGGAATGAACCACAAGCTTTGCCTGCTCTTTATTCTATATACAGGGTGTCCCAACTATCACGCACCAAGATTTAAAAGTATACGCAAATGCCACTTGGCAAAAGTATGCAAAATTGCCGCGCGACCGGCCACTCCAGGTACTTTGCATGTATTCGCGTCCTTCTTTCACCCTCGGAATGCACTTTTATATAGCACGCATTCTTCTTCTTCTTTGTGGGGTTTAACGTGCCAAAACCAGTTCTGATTATGAGGCACGCCGTAGCGGAGGGCGTATTGAGCAACAGAAAGCTGTATAGGGAGTTCTTCATGTTGCTCTACGATTTTCTCATTGACACTTTCCATCTAATTATAATATTTGATAAGTTCATTAATTAATCATTACTAATTATGTAATTAGGTGGAATGCAAAAAATAATCTGAGTATCTGGAAGCGATGGCAAACAACATTGCCTTTGTTCTGTCCAGCTACATGGAATTTGCATATTTTTAAGGTCTTGGTGCCTGACAGTGGGGACACCCTGTATATGTCGCCTCAATTGATACATGAAATTTCTTTACGAAACTTTACTCAGATAGTCCTTTGTTACAAAATTGAACCTTTATCAAAATTGAAGGGTTGACATTACGCTTAGAGGGAGCTTTCTGAGGCTATAGATATTTAACCATGTGATAAATTAGATCAGAGCACGTAACCCCCGAATGTCAACGTTGGTGATAAACAAGTCGATCGTAGTTTGCGTAGTTGGTGTGGTACGGGTAGGTGATGTGGTAGCAAAAGTGAAACCAATTAAGACATCCAAGCATAACTATCAATGGTACCATTGTTAGTTTTGCATTACTATATAGGTAGCTTCATTGACTGATCGGGTTTAACGACAACACTCAAGACAGGCACACGAGAGACACCATAGTGATGTCCGCCGGTGTAAATGTTTCCTTTCGCAAGTTCTTTACTCGCATTAGAAATTAACTACACCAGAAATTCTGCATTGGGCCACCGTCGAAATGCGGTGTGGACTAGCATCCGCGACATACTCACTGCAGTGACACAGTGGGTATGCCGTTCAATCGCTGTGGACAAGACCATGGGTTTATTTATTTATTTATGTATTTATTTATTTATTTATTTATTTATTTATTTATTTATTTATTTATTTATTTATTTATTTATTTATTTATTTATTTATTTATTTATTTACACTACACCTAAGGGTCCTCATGCGAGGGTGTTACATAGGGGGGAGGGGGGTAGCACAAATGCCTGCATGTAAAATACAGCACTAGCACTCGAAATAAAACTACATGAAATAAACACAAACAAGGAACATGAAGTACATAGATATGAACAGTGCGTATATGCAGTGATTCATGAAATCACAAGAAAGTTTATGGAGAGTACGTTAATATGTACATATAACAATAAGTAATAACAAATCTGCTACCTTAAGAGGAAGCTTTAGCATATATAGGGTGCTCCTATCTAAATACACGTAAAAGGAAAATTCGTTTTTCTCTGCAACCACTGCACCAAATTTGACGAGGTTTGTTGCATTTAAAATAAATACTTGAAATATAGTGACTGTTGGTCTCGAATTTGTGATTTAGGTCATCAATTTTTTTTCTTAAAATTGGCAGACATCACAAATTGTCAGAAAACGAAGCTATCACGTTTACAACGCTGTAACTGAGCAATGAAAAATTATATCACAATTCTGTGAATTGCATCTAATAGTACATCTAAAGCGGACAACATTGATTTGTTACACATGAATCTGGAAAAATTTAATAGCATGGAAATAGAGCTTTTGCAGAACCCTTGTACACAACGTAACACACTTACGTAAGATATAAATTGACATATTAAATTTGTCCACTTTTAATGATCTAATGAATGCCGTTTACGGAACCGCGATACCTGTTCTTGATGCAGAGCTATTAGTTTGTAAACTTGGTGCTTCTATTACTTTTTTTCGCACTTTCGGATTTTTGAGAAATTCTTTTTGAGACATTCAAGCCTTAAATCGAAATTCCGCTTCCAACAGTAACTAGAACTTAAATTTCTCTCTCAAGTGCAACATATTTCATTAAACTCGGTCGAGGGGTTATCTCAGAAAAGCGTTGCTCCGTTTTACATGTATCTGAATAGGCGGCGTCGGAGTTGTGCCCGAGCTAAAGCTTCCTCGTAAACCGTTTTTTTGCAACAAGTTTTGGAAAGGTGGTAAGTTAACTTCAGTAGCTATGCTTAATGGTAGCTAGGTTATTCCATTCTGTTATTGTGCGAGGAATAAATGAACTTGCGTAGAGATGAGTGGCACGTTACGCGTTTTACTTTGTTAACGTGGTCACGGCGTGGGAAGACTGCAGGGGAGTGGCGAAATGAAGTCATCGTGAATCGTGGAATGGTGATACAGTTTATGAAATATGGTTAGGCGAGCAAACCTGGCGTCGGCGTGATAGTGGTTCCAACTCGGCAAGTTGTTTTAATGCTGTCGCGCTAGTGAAGTATGAGTTATCTCAAAAGATGAAGCGAACAGCGTGGTCTTGCAGGGATTCAATGTTGTTGAAGATGCTTGATCGGGAGCCCATATAACGGAAGCATATTCAATTCTTGGGCGGATCAGCGTGATATAAACAGGTTTTCTTAAGTGTGAAGGTGCATGCTTGAGCTTACGTTTAAGAAGACCGAATGTTCGGTTAGTTGACGCTAAGACGGTGTTAATATGGTAATGCCAAGTTAAATCAGATTGAAGATGAAGGCGAAGGTACTTGTAAGTTGTTGGAAGGTCACGCGATCAAAAGCTTTAGAGAAATCAAAGCTTCGAATGAAGCTTGGATGTCCGGCCGCAGTGGTAGCATTCCGGATGGCAGAAACACACATCTACTGAGCTTTGTGTTGCACCTCAAGGCCCCAACCTGACAGGTTGTGAAATCTAAGCTGGGGCCCTCCACTAAGGCGTTCCTTATACCCCGTGTTTTGTTGAACCCCTTTTTTATTTTATTTTCACCTCGTGCCCAGCAGCGGAATGCATGTAGTCAGTGTGGCACTGAAACGGTATCGACTGATAGCCTAAATGTCATTCGGATTCGACGAGTGCCCCTGAAAGATGCACTTCCAAACTCTAAGAAAAGCAGAAGAATGTCTTGTTCCCGGAACACGAAAGTACAACGTAATAGATTTTTTTGTGCGCTTTATCAAACACTGAGCACGCCCCGTTGCATCAGCGTTCCCGCGAACTGGCTCAGCGACAGTCAATATAGCAGTCACGTTTTGATCACGGAAGAACGGAGAGAAGGGGGCTTGTGTAGCGGGCCGTGAAAGGAGGCATGTTCGGTGGCAGCTGTTGCACCGGACGCACGCCAGGGAGTTCAGTTCCAGGAAGGACGGCTGCTCATCATGCAACGCTGTCGACAACGGAGAGGCTTTGTCTCCTGCGGCTGTCGCAAGTGTAGCTTCCTCATTTTTGCGAAGGGGACTTTCTCTCTTTTTCCCCTTTCTCTTCTCGTTCTCCTTCTCACTCTGTAGAAGAGGCCGCTTTCGCTTTTCTTGCGGGGATGTCGACGGGGATTCTTTGCGCTTGCTTCTCTACATGCATATGTGCATGAGCGGGAAGTGGTAGAGAGTGAAAGTTTCCTTCCCTTTTCTGTCCACTGGCAGAGCCACTATGCGGCCAGCCGGCACGCCCTGCTAATTAAATTGGCGCCCACGCTTGAAGTACGCGAGCCAGTTGCGCTGTATCGATTCCTTTCAGATCCTAAACGGGCTCGTTTTTATTATTAACTTTGTGTCCAGTGGGAGTTCCTGTGGTGATCCAGAGGACAGGCCTGATATGGATGGTTTATATCATGGAGTTGTGATTCAATTGCCTTGTGAATAGCCGTCAAATGAGAAAGCTTGAATGAGAAACGCAAAATTAACGAGGGTGGGCTGTGTGTAAAAGGCATATTAGTGTGCTTGAATGGAACATCACAGTGCCATTTAACTCTCTGAAAAGTGACGCAAATTTCACACTTAAATCTATTCATAATATATAAGTATGTATATAATAAATTTTCGGAGTTCCTGTTCGAACCGCGCTTACACTTCCTTTCTAAGCGTGGAACCTGAAGACTACGTCAGTGGTGGTTGGGGTGGTGTTGCTAAAGGCGGGGTTAGCCTCTCAGACTTGACCGGCAATTGCTAGGCTTCAGTTTCTTTTTTCGTATCATGGATATGTGACTACCACGAGTGCCTCAGTTCAATCTCTCGCAATAATGTGAACCGAATGCGCGACCCCACCTTACGCACTATCCGGGATCGTTTCAGGAAAAGTAGCTGTTGTGCAGGCTCGCAAGAAACATCTCTTGTTCTTATGCTGTCGGAAGCATATTACTTTCAGAACAGAAACGTTTACAGGAGCCGACGAAGTGCGTTATATCGCCCCCTTCATTGCACTCAGTGCGCCATGCAGAAGGAACATGGCCGACATTCAGGGACCGTGCTGAAGTGTAGGCCTACCCTGATCTTATTCTGTATATGAGGAATGAAATAATAAAGTTGTAAAAGAATGGAGCAGAGAGAAACTGTACATACACACGCACGCAGTTGTCGAAACAAGTTAACATTCAGCACCAAACTTCGTTGTATAAAAGTCTGTTAGCGTCAATGAGAGCAGCAATGTCATCCGTCAGCTTTGTCTGTGAAGGCTGGTGAAGTCATCATTTAAACGGCTACTCTTGAAAGTGGTAGGTCATAAAAAGGAGGTAGCACACTGGTGAGCGACCGGCTGGGTACACTCTACTTCAAAGACAGATTCAAGCAATCTGCTTAAGTGTCTCCTCGTGACCACTGTGATCCCCCGTAGCGTTATCGGCCATTAAATCGCGAAAAAAGAATACTTTGTAAAAGTCGTTTGTAGCCACTGAATACAAAAAAAAAAACGGCCTGACAAGGATGATAGAATTCGGGAATGTCGCTGGGAGAGGGAGGTCCTGGACAGGTTGCTTCACCGGCGATGCTTGCAAAAAACCCGTGCGAGGCATGCCTCCTTACCTAGGAAGAGATATGATACCCTAAATGTTTATTAGGCTTTTGCGTACCATGTTTATTAAGCAAAATGTTTATTAACATACTGCGGGTTTTTCTCATCACCATGCTTCACGTGTATTGCCTTCCGTGGACAGAGCTCTACCGTTAGTTTTGTTCATGCCTCAGTACTTAGCGTGGTCATATGGTACACCGCATTACGCGCAAGGTTGTGGTTTGAATCGCACTGCCGTTCAAAAATCGCAAAAAAAAAAAAAAAAACACAGGCAGCTTCACATAGTGGTGCGAAGACTGGGCAAACAGCGAAGCTGGCAACCCCACCTAGCTTTATCTCGGTTCGGCCAAGTTCTTGCGAGGTTATGCTTCGAGACTCGGCCACGTCTTGCGCAAGATCACCCCGGAATCATCGACAGCCCAAGGAGCAACGACTACTCGGTCATTCAAGTATCTGGACGCTCAAACGCTTTTGCTCCGTTTCGCGGGCTCGTAACTCTGCGGCTTCTGCGAATCACCGACGTTTCGCCGCCGCTTCGACAGCGCGATACTCGGAATTGGACTGACGTCGTCTCACTCGCTCTCGAGTAGCTGCGCCGCGGATTTCGCGCCACGCTTCCTCTTCTTGGGGAGTGAGGCTCTTCTTCGGCAGCCCCACCTTCGCGGCGATGTGCTCGGCGCGGAGACGGTGGGGCTTTGGTGTCACCGCGGCGGCGACGCGGAGCTAAATATCCCGTGGGTCGGTGCAGTGACGTCACGGCGTAGCTCCGCGTCTGCGCAGCCGCAGCAACCATTCCGCACGGCGTGGTGACGTCATGGATCGGCAAAGCTAAGTCGAAGTAATGAGACGCGCGTGATGACGTCACGGCTAACGCAGCTGTGGCGAGGCTCGGTGCGGTTGGCGCAGCTGGGGCGAAGCGTTGCTAGGCGACGCATGGTGACCTCATCGCCAGGCGGAGGTTTTGCGGCGAACACTCAACGGACCATCCTCGATCTTAAACAGCTTCGCTAGTTCAGAGGGGTATGTGCCATTGCACTTAGGCCCTTTCTGCACTACCTCAGTTTTTGTTCGCGCTACGTGGTCTAACCCTGAGCTTAGACAGCTCCGCGGTTAAAATGCTTATGACGCCACTTTACGTCTGCTGCCCGTTAGGATATCGCTATCCGTTACAAACTAGTATCGTAGATTTGAGCAGTCTACACACTATGGCAGTCTACGGTACACACCGTAGCGACCATAAGTCCATGGTCCCTGTGGTCACTAAGTAAATGAAAACCACCGGATCATATATATTTCTCATTCTTTAATAGTTCAAATAACCAATTACACCATCACATCTTAACAGTGAAAATTGGAAATACATAATTGCCACCATAGTACAGTTTCGCTGGTCTTCCATCTCCACCTCAGTGGAAGGCCTGAGGAGGAGGAATAAACATTTATTTCGGAACCAGCACTTTAATGTGGCCGGGCCTAAGCCTCCCATGAGGGGACGTCGAGGGCTTGCCTCGCCGCCGCCTCACGGGCGTGCTGGGTCGCCCAGGTTTGGTCGTCGAGAGCGGAGCTCCACAGAGCCTCACGCAACCTCGACGAGATGGTCGTGGTGTTAATGTGTCTGTACTCTGCTGGGCACTCCCACAGCATATGCGGAAGCGTAGCCGGGTGAGTGCCACAGCACCGGCAGTTGGGGGCACTGTAAACTTCAGGGAATATAGGGTGGAGGCGGGCGGGTGAAGGGTACGTATTTGTTTGTAGCAGACGCAGTGTAGTAGCCTGCGCCCGGCTGAACTTGGGGTGAGGTGGGGGGAAGGTTCGGCGATTAAGGTAAAATGCTTCAAGGAGATCATTATAAGTAGTCAGATTGTCCCCGGTGTCCAACTCGTCTCCAGTGTCTCCGGCGCGGTTGACTAGTCCTCGCGCAATGGAGTGGGTGACCTCGTTGAGGTTGGGGAGGTGTGGGTGGACAGTGCCCGCGTGGGCCGGGATCCATGTCAGGGAGATCATGCTTTCTTTAGAGTGTGGTGCCTGGCGGAGGATACGAAGAGCTTGAGGAGAAATACGGCCTTTGCTGAAGTTAGTGACGGCTGAGCGAGCGTCACACACGATGGTGTGACAGGTGGGATCTAGAGTGGCCAGGGCGATGGCCACTTCTTCAGCCATTTCGGCAGTGGGAGTAATGACACTGGAGGCGTGGTGTAGGACTCCATCGCGTGTGGCGACGGCCCCAAATCGTGTGCCATGGGAATATTGGGCTGCATAAACAAATGTAACGCCAGGTACACGAGCAAAGGCTTTTATGATTGCTCCGGCCCGAGCTTGGCGCCGGGCCCTGTTATATTCAGGGTGCATATTTCTAGGAATAGGGTCTGTATAGATCCAGCTACGGATGTCAGTCTGGATCGATTGTTTGGGGCCCTGCTGCTGATGGTAAGTAAAGCCAAGCGTAGATAGAATAAAGCGTCCCGTTTCAGTAAGGGTGAGCCGTTCAAGCTGAGAGCGTTGTTGTGCTTCAATGAGTTCGGCAAGGGTGTTGTGAACTCCTAGTTGGTTGAAGAGTTCAGTACTGGTGTAATGCGGGAGGCCAAGTGATTGCTTGTAGACAGCTCGTATGGGGGTGTCGAGCTTGTTTTGTTCAGCCCGGTACCAGTTGAGGTACGCAGCAACGTAGGTGATGTGGCATATGACAAAGGACTCCACGAGGCGGAGAAGGCTTTCTTCTTTGAGTCCCCCTCGTCGGTTGGAGATGCGTTTAAGAAGCCGTAGGGTGTTTTGAGTTTGGGCGCAGATCTTGTTGAGAGCAAAGGCATTGGAGCCGTTGGTAGAGATGGTGAGACCGAGGACCCGGATACTAGGGACGTGTGGTATAGGACTGCCATCTTGAAGGCGTAAGGTGATAGAGTCACAGGGTCGATGCTCAGTTTGGTGTTTTGGAGGGCGTCCCCGCTGAATGGGCTTGTATAGAAGAAGCTCCGATTTAGCCGGCGAACAGCGCAGTCCGGTCCCTTGGAGATAGGCTTCAACCGTGTCAATCGCCGTTTGTAGGGCTGACTCCACTTGACCATCGCTGCCTCGGTACGCCCAGATGGTGATGTCATCGGCGTAGATGGTATGGTTGATATTGTCGACTCGTTGTAGTTGCTGGGCAAGGCCAATCATGACTAAGTTAAAAAGCATGGGAGAGATAACTGAACCTTGCGCGGTGCCTTTGCTGCCAAGGGGAAGCTGGTCTGATCGTAAATCCCCGGCCGAGAGGGTGGCTGAGCGATGGCAGAGGTAGTCAGGGATGTAATTGTAGGATCGCTCTCCCAGGTGGAGGTGGGAGACCTGGTCAAGGATAGCTTCATGGGAAATGCTGTCAAAGGCTTGAGTGAGGTCGAGTCCGAGGATGGCTTTCGTGTTATGGGAACGGTCGTTTAGTACTTGATATTTGAGCTGCAACATAGCGTCTTGAGTAGAAAGGTGAGGGCGAAATCCAATGATGGTGTGGGGATAGATAGAGTTGTCTTCGAGGTGTGTGTTGATGCGTGCTAAGAAGGCGTGTTCCATCACTTTGCCTACGCATGAAGTGAGTGAGATAGGCCTTAGGTTGTTCAGGCTAGATGGTTTGCCAGGCTTTGGGATTAGGATAACGTTGGCAGTCTTCCAGTCAGCTGGGATGGCACCATTGCGCCAGCAATCGTTGATGTAGCAGTTAGATGGGACACGGACTCGTCATCAAGTTTGCGAAGGGTTTTGTTAGTGACCCCGTCTGGGCCTGGAGCAGAACGACCGTTAAGCTTGCGAAGTGCAGCATGTATTTCAGATGCGCTGAAATCGGCGTCTAGTGTAGGGTTGGGATTACCAATGTAATTTCTGTGTGGACTGACTTGTCCCCTGGAGATATATCTGGTGCAGAGGTAGTCAAGCACTCGTTGTGGACCTTGCTTAAGGGTCTCCGTATAAAGGAGTTTCTGCAGCCGATCCTGTTGGGCAGTGCGGGTGGTAGTATTGTCAAGCAGGTGTCTGGGGAGTTTCCACGTAGATGGGCGATGGATGGAAGGCCTGACAGTTTTTTTTTTCAGGACAAGCATGCTGATTGTTGGAATCGCTGTATGAAATACAGTCCACAGAGTTCTAGAAAGCTGGCGTGGAATATATCTGATAATCTAGAACGAGAGAATTGAATTTCGGGGCTTTACGTGTCAAAACCACGATTTCATTGTGAGGCACGTCGTGGTGGGGGACTCCGGATAAATTTTGACCACCAGTGGACCTTTAATGTGCCCCCAATGAACGAGACACGCGAGTTGGGGCCACGTTTCGCCCCCATCGAAATGCGGCCACCGAGCGCGGGATTCGATTCCGCGACCTCGTGCTTAGCAGCGCAACACCATTGCGACTGAGCCACCGTGGCGGGTAGGACGAGTGCGCTGTCTTTGAATTGCATTCGTATAGCCTTCAACAATGCGAAAGGATATATGGAGCAATCGCGCCTGGAGTTCTGTGAAAACAAAAGGAAGCAAAAGAAACTGGCTGCTCGGTTTAAGCCGCTGCCACCTATTTCCAGAGCGTTGTCCTCTAAACCGCTCGCTGAGCCCTTTCCGCAACGCGCATAACGTAGGCAGAGCAAGGCGGTGCCGGCGCCGGTTGTCATTATGTAAGGTGCAGCACGTTGCCTCAGCGAAAACCCTGTTCCCCTGAGTCAACGTTTATGCTAGAGTTCGCCGTCTAGCAGAGGTAATGAGAAGCTACGGTTGCAGCACTCAGCTGCATGTGTGTAAGCTCGTCAGCCCAAATAATTCTATTTCTCGGCATTTTGCTCCCCCGAAATCCACAGCAAGAAGCACAGGGAGGTCGACAGTGTACTTTGGCTGAGCACGCGCAGCAAGTGTTGAATAATTCATTGAGTTGCATAGATACGTCTTGTTGCACTGTCCTTATTTTCTTCAACTACATTCGTCTCATAGTTGAAACAGCGATGAAAAGTTACGGTATACAGTTAAATCTAAAACAAGATCATGCAACGTAAGGTAAAATGACCTTAAGGTTTTAGGCATAAATTGTATGGAGTAAGCTTTTGTGCTTCCTGTAGGCCTAAACATTTGAAAACGAGTGAAAAAAAGAAAGAGATTCATTGAGCTGATTACGCTTGCGATAACTTCCTATTCCGCCCCCCCCCCCCCCAACACCCTACTTAAGTGAATGAATGAATGAATGAATATTCATTGCGAGCTCATGTAAGTATCACTTAATAAATAAAAAATAGAAAATATTGAAAGCAAGATGTGACTGTAGGCAATGTCTACAAAAATATGTTCATCACTTAAATGTATATCCAATAAATTTCATACACCATGCTTATACACCAGGAAAGTCAGACTGCAAGCACAGAGAGCATAATGCAGCGATTGGCAGCTAAATACTTGCCTCTCAGGACAGCGGATCAGGAAGTAAGTTACCCCGATTACTTAGGGGCAGAATGCAACTTTATGGATCAGGAATTCAACGAAAGTGAGGTACGCACGGCATTGTATGATTTAAATAGTAGGTCAGCATCGGGCCCGGATGGCATCTCTAACAGATTGCTAAAGAATTTGGACGACGACTCCATAAAATATCTGACCACATACATTAATGAATTATGGAAGAATGGGGTCTATCCAGAAGAATGGAGGACGGCCTGTACTATCTTAATACCAAAGCCGGGCAAACAACTCAACTTGGATAACCTCAGGCCAATTTCGTTAACATCATGTCTAGGAAAGACAATGGAGCATGTCATATTAAACAGCTTAACGAAATATGTGGAGGACAATGACATCCTACCGTATAATCTGATTGGTTTCAGACCAGGCTTGTCCACACAGGATGCCATGTTGTTAATCAAACATAAATTGCTTTTAGCCAGTCCAAAGCACACTAGAGCTCTCTTGGGGTTGGATGTCGAAAAAGCTTTTGACAAAATTAAGCATAGAGCAATACTTGAGGTCATTTCTGAACTGGGATTAGGCAGAAAACTATATGAAGTGGTTAAAGCCTTTCTTGGCCATCGCTCAGCACACCTTAGATTCGGGGACATTAAATCAAAGAAGATAGATCTCGGTGACAGAGGTACGCCACAAGGGTCGGTCTTGTCACCTATGCTTTTCAACCTGGCGATGTCAAAAGTGGCAAAGGGATTGAAAGGGATAGATGGCATTAACTTTACCATTTATGCAGACGATGTGACAATATGGAACGCTGAAGGAAGTATAGGACAGGCCGAAAGCAGACTTCAGGAGAGCATTTATGAGGTAGAGTCCATTTTAGAAGACATGGGACTGAAATGCTCTGCTGAGAAGTCTGAACTCCTAGTACTCAGTAACAGGAAAAGGGGTAGAAAACCGAGGGGATATGTTCCCGAGGAAGATCCCAGGTTAGTACTAACCACGAAGGCAGGCAAAACTATTAAGCAAGTCGAATCCATTAGAGTCTTAGGGTTATTCCTGGAGGCAAACGGGGCAAACGGAAAAACAATACAAAACATCACAAGCAAGACTGAGGAGGTAATAAGACTGCTAAGGAGAATCACTAACACACACAGAGGGTTGGGAGAGGAGAGCGCCATGAGGCTGGCCCATGCTTTCGCCTTGTGTCACTTCTCATATGTAGCAGGGATGCTTAGATGGACACAGACAGAACTAAAGAAGTTGAACAGATTAATTAAAAGGCTTGTCAAAACAACAGTGGGATTGCCGGTTAGCACACCGGATGATAAATTAATGAAACTAGGGCTCCACAACACAATAGCCGAAATAATTGAAGCTCAGCAAATTGCCCACAGAGAGAGGCTTTCCGAAACAAGGTCAGGTAGAGCAATACTCGAAGAGCTAAGGTGGTACCCAAGCGAATCAGAAAATTCGGAAGACACAGTAGAACTAAAATATAGCGTAAGAGAGATCATCAAGACGACTCCTTTTCCCAGAAATATGCACCCGGTGCACACCCTGGAAAGAAGAAAGGCAAGGGCCAAAGCTCTCCTGCAGGAGATAGAACAGGACAGAGAACATGCGGCTTTTGTAGATGCTGCATGGCTCAGAGGAAAGAAAGCCTTTACGGCAGTAGTAGTAGATGCAGATGGACTCACTCGGGATGCTATTACAATCATGACTAAAGAAGCGACAGTGGCAGAACAAGTAGCGATAGCATTGGCTTTAAGGAATAATAAGTGGACGCGAATTTACAGTGACTCTAAGATGGCTATTAGACATTTTACCAAAGGCTTTGTAACCAAAAGGGCTGCCCAGCTGATCGGTGCGATGGACAGCCAAGGGATCGAAATCCGCTGGTTTCCTGCACACATGGGGTCTGTCGATCCATCTCGGAGGAATTTGAACGAGGTGGCTAACGCAGCTGCACGAGGACTTACTATCCGTGCACTACGCGACCAGGACCCCAATAATATGCTGGAGGAGAACAGGGACCGATCACTTACATATAATGAAGTCACGAAGCATTATTACATGAACAGAAGGGAATTCCCAGTGCCACATGCTAAGCTCAATAGAGCTCAAGCGGTGACTCTGAGATTGTTACAGACAAGAACTTACCCTAGTCCAAACTTTATTAACAAGCTATATCCAGAAAGAGAGGTACCAATCAATTGCGAGAAGTTTAATGGCATCATTACTCTGGATCATATGCTTTGGCAATGTCCTGTGGCTTTCACAGACTGCGACAAGGAAAGAGACTGGTGGCGGCGAGTGCTTCACAGTGGAGTGCTTTTAGATCAAGTACAGGCCGTCCAGAAGGCCCACGACACGGCGGTAAGGTTAAACCTTACTGTCCCGACGTGGGAGCCGCCTGCGTCATCCTAAGGGTTGATCTTCAGGACCTGAATAAAGTTTATCATACCATACCATGCTTATAAAAGCATGGCGTATGAAATTTATTGGCGCAAGGGCAATGTATCGCCAAAAAGCCCGAAACTCAAAACCAATATTAACGATGGTGTGAAGAGACTCAACACTAGAAAGGCCTAAAATATTTGTGGCAACATATATATGTATATATATATATATATATATATATATATATATATATATGTGTGTGTGTGTGTGTGTGTGTGTGTGTGTGTGTGTGTGTGTGAACGAGAAGAAAGGGAGCCGAGGGGCCCGATTTTTATTAATCCTATCATAAGAAGCCAACAGACAGTGACACCAAGGACAACATAGGGGAAATTACTCGTAATTACTAATTGAATCAAACAAATGTCAAATTAATGAAAATGAAAATGAATGAAAAAATAACTGGCCGCAGGTGGGGAACGAACCCACGTCTTCGCATTGCGCGTGCGATGCTCTCACCATTGAGCTACCGCGGCGCCATTTTCCCATCCACTTTCTGGGGTATTTATGTCTTACAGCTAGAATTAACCCTGGGAGTGTTAGCCAGCGCCACCACTCACAAACCTAGGCGGCGGATGTGGAACATCCCTTCTGCCGCAGGCGTCACGAGCACGTGATCGTCTCGGATGCAACACGCACACTTCTAGGCAGTGCGACAAGATGGCGCAGCGTGTCGAGAAAGAAGCGCGAGAGAGGAGTCAGGTTGCCGTATATATGACGCATTCATCAGCGTTAGTACGTGCCAGAGAGCCATGCATTTCGGCTGCCATGCGCTGGATTTGCGGCGGCAGCTCTATAGATAGCGCGGAGTTCTCGTAGAGAGTAAGAGAGAAGGACGTTCATTAAATAGGGAAGCACGAAATATTTCCACTGCTGCACACGCCTCACACATAACTCGTTTCGATGGTGGCAATAAGTTATGTCGATATATTTATTGAATGCTAACGCATTATACTAGCTGTCAACAGTCATCGTGAGATTGGTTCCGTCGCTTTTTAATTCCTCTATATATTTTCCCTCTTTAATTCGTCTATATTTCTCAAAAATGAAGAAAGAAAGAAACGGTCCTGCTCCTTTTTACTTTTTGTTTGTCTGCAGACCGGGCGTGCTTCGATCAGCCTGTCCGCTCGTCGTGTGTTGTTGCCAAAAATAGGCGTCCTTTTCTAGCTCGTACGAATCGCGCACGGTGCAAACCAATGACCTACTTCCAAATGCCATCACCGGCTGTGGGATGCAGTTGCTCTACGTTTGCAATACTTGAATCAGAACTGGACATAACCATTGCTATATAATCTTTGGAGTTACAGTCGATAAACAGCGATAACAAACTCGAAGCCAACGCTGGCTATTGTGAAGCCGTTTTTGTAAAGGCATAGGCACGCGACTGAGTTTCGAGATTGGTGCATATGCGTTTCTCGTTCTATTCTTTTGTAAATGAGACGATCCGCACGCTAGAAGGCCCCTTCTCCATCACGTGGCTGGAGGCCAGTTCGCCCATCCAGCTAAGCCCTCGGTGCTGCCGCTGCGTTTCTAGCTGCCACTCGATGACCTGAATAAACCACTTAACATTTGGTGGAGGTGCCGGGGTCCTTCACGAACAGCATCTGAAAGGCACTGTCGTCAATTCCCTTTAAAATATTACTTATCTTATCGATTTCCGACATTTTGGCATCGTCGCGCTTGAACAGGTCCATGAAATCCTCGGTATAACCTGTGAATGTCTCACTATTCTGATGCCCCCGTTCTCGCAGTAGTAAACTTTATTTGGTGTTTTGTAACGAGGTCCCAGAGGGTGGAGCCCTCAGTCCAGGGCATCATTTGCTGCTGCTATCCGGCTGGCCGGGTCGATCAGGTATCGCTGGTCGTCGAAGGCTGTGCTGGAAAGAGCACCTTCCCACTGGGATGGGGAGGCGTTGGGCGAAGCTTTCGGACTGCAAGCCAACCTAAAACCTCTGCGAAGCTGGTCTGAAATGCCATTCAAGACGTTAAGTCCGGTTCGCGGTATCACATGCTCGCAAGGTCCTTCAGACAGAATATGACGTTGTTCCGTTTCATAGCGTCGTCGTGTTTTTAACAGCCAAGCTGTTTAGGCCAACCGTAATTTGTGCTGCGTATCAAGAAATTACCAAGAAAGAAAAGAAAATGAACTTTCTTGCCGAGGCGAGAGATTCGAACTCGCGCACCCCCGGTCCCAAGGCGAGCGTCGTAACCACTAGGCTATACAGCCAATTTTTTTTTCATGGTATTTATTACGAATACGTAAGATATTTCCATAGCGGCCAAAACAGTCAGCCGCGTCTACAAGCACAAAACAAACACTTCACAGTACAATTATTACGGTAAGAGTTCTCTAAAAGGGAGGCAAAAGGATACACTTCAACAACAACGGATACCAGTCTGGTTGGGAGTCTCTCTGATCATAAAAGTCTTTCAGCTGTGAAATTATCCGAATGAAATGTGACTTCGAAGATACAATTGGTTCTGCATTCCGATCTAGCATGCGAGTTTTCCATAAACTGTGCAACGCCATAAGCAGGAGCATATCAAAAGGCACATCGTCACATTGAGGTTGTATCAGATATCGTATTGTATAAGCATTTATATCAAAATCCTTTTTTAAAGTCCTTTGGAAAACGTCCCAAAACAATATGGCATCCTTGCAATCAATAAAACAGTGTTCTATGGTTTCCGGTACATTACAGAGACGACAGTTTAACGAAGATACAAAGATTCCTTTCCGATTTAACCAGGTTTTAACAGGTAACGTTTCAGTGTGCACTTTGAAGAAGAATGTTTTAGTGGGAGGAGGAATAGGCATTTTACAGACCCGTGTAAGGACGTCATCTCCAGGTAAGCCGATGTACAGCGATCGGTATAACGGAGGTTTAAAAAGCATATCAATTAGATCTTTATACAGATTTTTCCTTGAGATAGAGAATAAGTACTCATTTGAAAACCTCACTGCAAGAAAACGCACTGAGAGGCACACTTCACGCATGAATCCCTGCAAATATGGATGTGAAGCAAAATTTGTCGAAATTACTAAATTTGGTAAAACGTTGACGAGATTAACTTGCAAGAATGCCCGAAGTAATGGATGAGAACAGTCTCGAAAAAAGATGAAACGAGACACAATTGTCTAACATAAAGGTGAACCAGGCCAAGACCGCCTGCACTAACCGGTCTGAAAATATTGTCACGCCTCATTGGCTCATAAGATGATGACCAAATAAAGGTTGCAAATATTCGGTGAAACTGCTGTATGTAAACCCTGGAACAATGAATTATTTGCAGCACATAGAAGAGTTTTGTTGCCAAAAATAAGTTGCACGCTTTAGCTCTGCCAAAGACTGAGAGATTATGTGGAACGAATGTTTGGGCATAGCGTCTTAGGGTTGGTACACGTTCTCTCCAGTAATGTGCACTTGACTTATATGCATCCAATGGAAGACCCAGGTATTTTGGTGGTTGACAAGTCCACTCAATGCCAGCAAAATATCTCGGTTTAAATATCCATGAGCCAAACCAAAGCCCCAAACTTTTAGCACGGTTCATTCGTGCACCAGAAATTGCTCCAAATTCCTGTATTTTAGACACCACATTTGTGATACTGGGCTTGTCCGTGCAAAAGAAAGCGAGGTCGTCTGCATATGCCAGCACTTTCACCTCTGTTCCAAAAACACTGAAACCATGAATATTAGTAGAGTGAATAACGTTTAAACAAAGTGGTTCCAAGTAAAGGGCAAAAAGCAATGGCGACAAGGGACACCCTTGCTTCACAGAGGAATGAATTGACACATACAGCCAAGCTTGCAGAACATGCATTTATGCGAAACATATGATTGCCTTCGAGCGACGTCGTCTTCATCCACAGCTGGCGCGTTCGCACGTTCGTGCTCTGCGAGGTGAAGAGCTTTTGCGCGCAATGAGAGCGAGAGAGAGAGAGAGAGAGAGACGCATTCACGGAGCGGGTCTCCTGGAACTCGGTGTCGGCATTGGAACGCGGTGTCGCTGTTGCAAGCTGCGCTATGCAACGCGCAGTGACGGCCGTAAGCCAGAGATGAGCGAAATGAAATCATCATCATGAGTAATAAGATGAAAAGTTCGCGCGCACTTCCGGAAAATGCTGGGCAATGATCGGCCAGCTCCGCTGTTTCAAGCGTTGCGCGGCCGAGTGCAAGGTTTAGCGTTTTTGTTGTTGATCATCCTTTCATAGAAGGTGAGCAAGTCCTCCACCTCGTGATCTCTTATACCGCTGAAAATGGCAGCGTCGCGCTGGCTCTGTGCGCCCGATCATGACACGGAAGGCATCGAGGTCGTTGGTTGTGTAGACGGGTCTTGCGCCAGACGGGCGTGGAGGGCAACTTCCTACGTCGCAGTTTCAAAAATCAAAGCGTGCCCCGCACCTACACCAAATGTTAAGCATCGGGATTGTTTTATACGATACCCTCAAATGTACGGCTGCTGGCAACCCTTGGCTCACCATCTCATCTCTGTCGATTACCCAACGCGATTTTCAGAAACCGCTGCCCTCCCAGCAGCTGCGGCGAACGATGTCGCTTCCTCCTCTCTGCATCACTTCGCTCACCGTCAAGTTGCACCTCGCGAACTCTTGAGTGACAGAGAGCGCGTGTTTCTCTCTGAAAGTACTTCAGTCACTTCTCGGTCAATGCATCATTGTGCATCGTAACACACACCGCCTGTCACCCGCAGGTAAATGATCTGACCGAACGGCTTAAGTTAACTGCGAGAGACATTCTGTCAGTGTGCGCTACCTCGTGTAATTCCAAATGGGACTTTCCTTATCCTCCCGTTTGTGACGTAAGCATACGACACCACCAAACAGGCCACAACTGGATGTTCTTCGTGCCTTCTCTGCAGCTCTGAACCTTCCCGTACTGTCGACACAATTCTTACATATCATACGGATGCTTCACAGCGCGCCGCCGCTAAGCATTCCGAGTAATGTCAACAGCTCGCCCGCTCACTCACGATTGCAGACCAAGCCCGCCAGAATATTCGACGTGTCGACCACCTTCCTGCTCCCACCCTCTCGCCTGACTCTCTCGTATGGCTCTGGGTCCCACCTGCTGCTCTTGGCCTCTCTTCCAAACTTCTCTCCAAATTCGATGGTCCCTGTGATGTCATTGCTCGAAATTCGCCCGTCAACTACATCACCGAGACACTAGTGCCCTCAAGTGACCACCATCGCCGCGGACGTGGAATTGTTCACGTCGGCCGGCTCATGCGTTATTATGTGCCCATCGTCTCTCTGTCACCGTAGTGGCTCCATTTTTATCCTGGGCGACGATTATAAAGAAAAGGAAGATTGGAACGCTTCCTATCGCCGTCGCACGGCTCGAAGCCAATTCACCTATCTGGCCAGCTGAGTACTCGGTGCTGCCCCTCAACGACCTGAATAAAGCTCTCAGCATTTGTTGTGTATTTTGCAGTGAGCTTAAAGCTTTTCACTATTGAAATACAAGAAGTCGTTATGGTGTTGCTAAAACCTTGATACTTGCTTAGCAAAAGGCTTCTGATGTAGCCATGAACAATCGCTGACAGGAAGCAAGATCTAAAAAGAGCAGGTAATAAAGTAAAAAAAGGTCTTATTCGTCTACTTGTTTTCAAGCAAATAAATAAATAAATAAATAATAAATAAATAATAAATAAATAAATAAATAAATAAATAAATAAATAAATAATAAATACGATTGTTTACCTGCCGCTGTCTAAGGTGTTTTTTTTTTTAAATCACGACTGAGTAAACAATTGTTCTTTTGAAGTTGAAAAAGATTATGTCATCATCAGCAGGCATGATTCAGACAGTATGCATTTATTTATTTGGAATTCTCTTGAATAAGCACGTCGCATATATCTAAAAAAGAAAATGTAGCACAATGACATCAATCTATGGCGAAATTGTCCGAAATATTTACCCGTTCATCTGTACTAAGTACGAGAATACAAACTTTCGAGATAAACCTCCTTGGTAGCCGTCATATGAAGAAAAAAAAATCACTTATTTTAATTGGTACATGTGCGCCATGAACGAGTGAAATCCAAGTAACAGACGCATCCGCGAGTTTCATCGCTACGCGCTCAGATAAAGTGAAGTCGCACGCACAAGACACTGGCGAAACATATAGCGGGCTCATAGCGGGCTCTGAGCTAAACAAAATCGCATAAATCTGAATCGCCGTTTCGCGCCGCATAATGAAGTTTCCGCGCCAATATTACAAAAAAAATTTAGAAGCCGGCTCGACTTTGTTCGACTGCAGATGGCGACGTGTGATGAAACTAAGTATCCTAAATATGACCACGGGCGGGATAGCTCGCGAAAGGAAAGACGCTGTTCACAGAGCGAGTAGCAGTCAATAATCCGGGTGAAATTAATCGAAGAGGCGGAAAGTAAATCAAGCAGATTCATGCGAGGCCTGCGGAACCCATTAGCATTCCCTTCGCGTATCGCGGGAAATAGAGCGCTCACGTTGACACAGCCCGGGGCGTCGGGGATCGATAGGCGGTGAGCCGACCGAGTTTGATTAAGAAGGATGAAACGCCTTTCGGGGGCGTGAGTGCCATGAGCGAAAAAAAAAAAAGTGGCAGCTGTCCCGCACCGCATCAATAAATTTACTGGAATTCGGGGGAAACCGCCGGGCGGTCACTTCGACTTGATAGATTCCTCATCGAGACCCCCCGCAAAGTGCTATAGCTCGGGGGAACGCGTTTTAGTTCTCCCCTCTTGAACGGTTGTGTTTGTGAACGGTCGATTCCATTGAAAAAGGTTGCCGAAACAAGGCGAATAGCCCATGGCAACACAGAAAAAGTCGGCGTTAGGGGATATGACCTCGAAGGTCATTGCAGGGGTGAAGGTGGTGGAACAACTTATAGGTCACCCCAAAAAATGGTTAAAAAAAGCACTGGGCGCGTTAAGTTAAGGCGCTCGAGCGCGCTCCTTTTAAACTTAACGGCTAAAAAGCGACTTCCGGTGCGTGATTACGGAGCGCGCTCTACGCGCTCCACCCTGGAAACGGTGCACGAGAGCGCGCACCTGCTACGGCTTCCGGAAAAATGACGTGTTTCCGACTCTTTGCACTTATGCAAGTCCGTGCTCCTTGCCCACTCGTTCCTGCCGCCGCTGCGCAGCCGGGTGTCTGCTCTAAGGCATGATCGGGAACTTCGCGTGTTGGCGCGATTTGAGCTTATCACGAACCGAAAATGACGGCCCGATCATTACTTGCCAGACGCTCAGGTACGTAATCGGACAGTCACAGTTTGGCGCCTTCTCGTCGCTACGTTCATGTGTATGACTTCTTCAGGTTCTCATGTTATCATGGAAGATGTTGGGGCACTGCTCATTGAATTGTGTGTCCGTGTATCTGGGCACAAGGTTGATCACATAATCCTGGATGCCTCGGATCATAAGGCTTTCTGTCCTCTTGCGATCGGCAATGAGTCATCAGTCAGCATACCGCGGAGCAGAAATAAATCCTCTGTTAGGGTATCCTCTGAGAACAGCACGAACAGCTTGCATCGTATACATAAGTCGCTGCTGCTTCGTTCGTCGCCGCGCGTCAAGTTCTTCTAGCTCTTCATCGTCTATCAAGAACTGCAGGAGGGTGTTTATCGGCGGCGCCATCTTCAAAAAGCGCGCTCAATGCGATAGCGGTCGCGGAAGCAACACAACATTCGCCAGACGGCGCGTTCGTGCGCCCGAAAGCAGTCGGCGAAAATCGCCGTTAAGTTAAGCTCCGAAGGCGTCGCACTCGAGCGCACTCGAGCGTGCTCCTTTGGAGTTCGGAGCGCGCTAACTTAACGCGCCCACTGATATAAATGGTAAACTCGGCGGTAATGCAGTTCCACTCAGCGTGAAAGCTGGGGAAGTGCGGAGCAGTGATTCGCCGGTGTTTTCCTTGTGTTTTTCTTGTGTTTATCTATTGCTTTATCCTGTGTTTATCTTCTGTTCAGCTATCCATTATCGGTTTTGACACCTGTGCTAAGGCACAACTGGTGGCAAACTGCCACGCACAGGGAGCCAAAGGCTTTGCTGATGATAGTTAGAAGCGATTTTAATAAATTTCTGGTAATTAATGCGCTTAATGATTAATTATTCCTGTCTTTTAAGTTATTCTGAATCATGTTAGATTATTTTGAACCGGTTTCGATAAATTCTACACTCGTTCTGATCCTGTTTTGAGCGCTTGTTTTTGAGAGCGATCACGCAGTAGACGCCGACGTCGACAGCCCAGGCCCCTAATGTGCTCCGAACATTAAAAAAAGTTGTTTCGTCTCCATAAGAATGAGCATGCAATAAAGCAGAGGAAAGCAGAGGCTTCGGATTAGAACATTTTGATTCGCTTGCTGCACTACTGGTTCATTTTCGCTGTTCACTGATCTGTCTAAAAATATTCAAGCAGCACAGTAGAGTTGTCCACAATGGCAACATGATCTGTACATTGTTTTGGTATCACGTAGTAGTAAGTATACCAGAAAGTTAACAAACGTACTGATTCTGAAACATGTAATGTGTTACGAAAATGAGAATGAGCAAATATAATTTCATCACAATAGTCACATATCATGAAGATCTCTGGCTGTGAGATTTAGTTGCCTGATGAATATATCTTCACTTCCAATTTTCTCGTAACTTCAAGGTTTGGTGCCATGACCGCAAGGTTGCGCATTATTTACGTGTTTTCGAATAACATGCGTTCTTTCGCGCATTGATTTGGTGGCGCTGCCATCAGTACAGAGACCTTTATAGTTTGGGCCGACAAATAGCGTTTATGAGCGAAAAATTCATTATACAGGAAACAAAGTACCGCCGCTATTTACGGGCGTCATTTCTGGCGAATAACTTTCTTCATTGAGCGTAGTACAAATTTTCTTATGGAATCGATAATTCGACGACATCTCCTCTAGACGGGAAGTAAACTTATAACAACTTCAACTCACATTAGGAAAACTCATATTAACGCCTAACACTTCGGGGTCGTTGATATATGAAAAGAAAGCTTCGCTTAAAAAGGGAAATGCTTTTACGATCAGCGTGTTAGCAAGTTTTGTAGAGCACGGAGATAGACAATGTTTTAACACACTGCGACAGCGCGTGACAGAAAACCACCTGGGATGCTGTCTGACGGCTTCTCCCGCGAGTATACGTAATGGACAGGCGAAATGCGGTTTCCATATTAAAGTCCGCGCCACCAGACGACACGCAGATGCAGTTAATTCGGTCGGCACTAACATAGTCTGCAAACTTATATTACGAGATAGTGCAGAGTGAATGACACTAGTCTGTGGTAAAGTCGAATGACTGGCTGCAGACTGTAGACATGCAACAGTTGATGGTAAGTGCTGGGCTCAAGATCGGTTACGCAAGTGCGCATGTTTTCCAGTTGACAAGTGGCAGCAATGGCGCATTGACTGCGCTTTCCCTGTTCAAAGGGACACGTCTAGCTAAAAACATGCTGACACAAGAAGGACGACGAAACGTCAGCTACATTTTGACGCCTTTTTTGTGTTAGTCTGTTTTGGGCCGTTTTTCTAGAAGTATTACCTTGCTGGCGCAGCAAAGAGTGCGGCTAAAAACTTTCTCGCATTTGACATTCTACGTGCGTAGGGATAACATTCAGTTCTGCGCCTCGATAACACCGGACATGCGATCTTTCCACGCTTTATGTCAACCGTTCTCGATTCTTGCAGCTCCCGCTAGACGCCGCAAATGTATTCCGGACTCACTTCAGCACTCCAGACAAGTCTGATTAGTGTGATTTGGCTTGTGTTTCAAGTATTTTCGTACCGGTGCAGAATCCCACGTATACGACAGCGAAAGACTTCAGGTAAAATTTTCTGAAACTATATTGGACAATGGCACAACACCAGCGAAGTGGGAAAGAGGCCGCCAAATTTTAACGCTATTAACTTTAACGCAACCTGTTAGTACAAAGATGGCACCACGCATATAAGCACTTGCAAGTGGTTCTGTGCTTACATCCCACATCATCATCATCATCATCATCATCATCATCATCATCATCATCATCATCATCATCAGCCTATATTTTATGTTCACTGCAGGACAAAGGCGAATAGTGGTAAGCTCCCAGTCAGGATTTCGCAATGCCTGCCGTATGCACTCCTACCTGATTTTATTCTTCTGTGAATTTCTTTCTCATGATCAGGGTCCCCTGTGAGTATTTGACCTAGATAAACGTACTCCTTTACAGACTCTAGAGGCTGACTGGTGATCCTGAATTCTTGTTCCCTTGCCAGGCTATTGAACATTATCTGCGATCTCCAATTACCCCTGTCTTGCGCTAGCGTATTCCGACTTGCGCCTGCAAATTTCCTAACTTCATCACCCCATCTAGTTTCCTGCCGACCTCGACTGCGCTTCCCTTCTCTTGGTATCCATTCTGTAATCCTAATGGTCCATCGGTTATCCATCCTATGCATTACATGGCCTGCCCAGCTCCATTTATTCCGTTTAATGTCAACTAGAATATCGGCTATCCCCGTTTGTTCTCTGATCAACACCGCTCTCTTCCTGTCTCTTAACGTTAGGCCTAAGATTTTTCGTTCCATTGCTCTTTGTGCGGTTCTTAACTTGTTCTCGAGCTTCTTTGTTAACCTCCAAGTTTTGCCCCATATGTTAGCACATATAGAATGCAATGATTGTACACTTTTCTTTTCAACGACAGTGGTAAGCTCCCAGTCAGGATTTCGCAATGCCTTCCGTATGCACTCCAACCCGATTTTATTCTTCTGTGAATTTCTTTCTCATGATCAGGGTCCCCTGTGAGTATTCGACCTAGGTAAACCTACTCCTTTACAGACTCTAGAGGCTGACTGGTGATCCTGAATTCTTGTTCCCTTGCCAGGCTATTGAACATTATCTTTGTCTTCTGCATATTAATCTTCAACCCCAGTCTTACACTTTCTCGGTTAAGGTCCTCAATCATTTGCTGTAACTCGTCCCCATTGTTGCTGAATAGGACAATGTCATCTGCAAAACGAATGTTGCTGAGATATTCGCCGTTGATCCTCACAACTAAGCCTTCCCATTCTAAGAGCTTGAATACTTCTTCTAAGCATGCAGTGAATAGCATTGGAGAGATTGTGTCTCCTTGCCTGAACCGTTTCTTGATAGGTAACTTTCTACTTTTCTCTTGGAGAACCAAGGTAGCTGTGTAATACTTGTAGATATTTGCTAAGATATTCACGTATGCCTATTATGCTCCTTCATTACGCAATGCCTCTATGACTGCTGGTATCTGTACTGAATCAAATGCCTTTTCATAATCTATGAAAGCCATATAGAGAGGTTGATTGTACTTCGTAGATTTCTGGATTACCTGATTGATGACATGGATATGATCCGTCGCAGAATATCCCTTCCTGAAGCCAGCCTGTTCTCTTGGTTGGCTGAAGTCAAGTGTTGCCCTGATTCTATTGGAAATTATCTTTGTGAATATTTTATACAATACTGAAAGCAAGCTAATGGGTCTATGTTTATTCAATTCTTTAACGTCTCCTTTCTTATGGATTAGTATAATGTTGGCGTTCTTCCAGCTCTCTGGTACACTTGAAGTTGTGAGGCATTGCGTATAAAGGGCCGCAAGCTTTTCAAGCAAGACATGTCCTCCATCTTTGATTAAATCTACTGTTATTTCATCTTCTCCTGCAGCTTTTCTCCTGGTCATGTTTTTCAATGCCCTTCTAACTTCATGACTAGTTATAGAAGGAGCCTCTGTATCCGGTTCATCACTATTTCGCATGAAAGTAGCTTGGCTGTTTTGGGCACTGTACAGGTCAGTATGGAATACTTCCGCTGCTTTTACTATGTCATCGAAATTGCTGATGATATTACCATGCTTATCTTTCAGTGCATACATCTTGCCTTGTCCTATGCCAAGCTTTCTTCTAACTGATTTAATGCTGCGTCCATATTTTACGGCTTCCTCAATCTTTCCTACGTTGTAATTTTGAATATCCCTTACTTTCTTCTTGTTGATCAGTTTTGACAGTTCAGCGAATTCTATCTGATCTTTTGAGTTGGCCACTTTCATGTTTTGTCGTTTCTTTATTAGGCCCTTTGCTTCTTGGGAGAGCTTACCTACTGGTTGCCTTTGTGCCTTACCTCCGACTTCAATTGCTGCTTCTGAGATCAACATAGTTATGGTTTCATTCATTACCTCTATGTTGTCTTTATCTTAATTTTCTAAAGCTGCATATTTGTTTGCGAGCACCCGCCTGAATTGGTCTGCTTTTACCCTTACGGCCTCTAGGTTGAACTGTTTCCTCTTGAATAATTTCACTCTTTCTCTCTTCAAATTGAGAGAAATCCTAGACCTCACTAACCTATGGTCACTGCAGTTTACCTTACCTAACACTTCTACATCCTGCACTATGCTAGGATCGGCAGAGAGTATGAAATCTATTTCATTCTTTGTTTCTCCATTAGGACTTTTCCAGGTCTATTTCTTGTTGCTGCGCTTCCTGAAGAAGGTACTCATTATTCGAAGCCTATTCCTTTCCGCGAATTCTGCTAACATCTCTCCATTCCTAGAATCGATGATGTAGTTACCAATTGTTTGCTCACCAACCTGCTTTTTCCCCACTTTTGCATTGAAGTCGCCCATGACTACAGTATACTGAGTTTGCACCTTTCTCATTGCTTATTCAACATCTTCATAAAACTGTTCTATTTCTTCATCATCGTGACTAGAGGTTGGGGCGTAGACTTCTACTACCTTCATTTTGTACCTCCTATTCAGCTTTATTACGACGACTGCTACCCTCTCATTACAGCTGTAGAATTCATCAATGTTGCCCGCTATGTTGTTACGGACTAGAAATCCTACCCCGGATTCTATCTTGTCTCGAAGACCTCTGTAGCAGAGGACATGGCCATTAGTCAGCACTGTGTAAGCCTCACCAGTTCTTCTAACCTTACTAAGGCCAATAATATCCCAGGCATTGCCTGATAATTCTTCAAATAGTCCTGCTAAGCTAGCCTCACTCGAGAGGGTGCGCGTGTTGAACGTTGCCAGGTTCAGTTTTCATTGGCGGCCTGTCCGGACCCAGAGATTCTTAGCATCCTCTGCCACGTAGCAGGTATGACACATTATGTGGCATTATGAGGATTATGTGGCTGATATATCCTTGCCCACACGATTGCAGACACGTCTGTGTCTTTAGCTAACTACATCCGACATATAGTTAGCTAAAGACACAGACGTGTCTGCAATCTTAAGTGGGCTCGGAGATATCGGCCACATAATCGCGGTTTCGTGCACGCATGCAGTTTTAGCCTTTGATATTTGTCGCGTCTACTCGCAGCATAAACCAAAGGAAAAATCTTAGTTTCAGGACTGACCATGGCAACATACGTCAGCAGCGCTCCACAGATACAAATGCTTGGCTCAAATATTACTACTGCTACCGCTCAGCTAATGACTCATTATTACTGCTACTCATTATTTCCACGGCTACTAAGTGCAATTAACCACTTATATATTACTGCTACTACCCGCGCCTGAAGACAAATTCAAAGCTGGGTGCATGCTTGCGTGGTTCTGGACAACGGGCGCGCGATCTATGAACCGTGTCTTCCTTAAGAAAGACTGACTTGGCCAATACAACGAGCATCTGTTTCTGCCTTATAATTCGTAGTGCAAGTGTTCTGGTGTTGTCATCACCGTCTGCCGCCGTGAGGCCAGATATCGTATTTGCTGGCGACACTTAAAGCGTGCCTTTAAGCATGGGCAAGCTGTTCTGGGGCAGTATTTTTAACGTTGCATTTTATTTTATTTTCGCCTTCGTTTTCGGCTCGGGCTTTACTTTCAAGGCACCGCGCCACCACTACCCTCAACTCGGTGCCCCTCATGATAAGCAGAATAAAAAAAATGAAATGGGGCACAACATAATGCAGTCTCGGTATATCTCGCAATTCCTGTACTTGTTACAAATTCTACTTGGTCCAAATACTACGAACCAACATCTGCTGACGTTATCTTCATAGTGCCGATGACCGTGCGCAAGTAGAAAAATAGTCAGCAGCGCCGCGTCCCGCTTTCATTTAGGTCACTCCAATTCGGCGTGAACGTATTCGTTTCCCACCAGGACAAGAATAAATTACTTCTTCCGCGTCATGAAAACGGCAGAAAAAAATTGATCCTTCGTGTCCGCTACTTCCCCATGGGATG
Organism: Dermacentor silvarum; assembly: GCF_013339745.2. NCBI lineage: Eukaryota > Metazoa > Arthropoda > Arachnida > Ixodida > Ixodidae > Dermacentor > Dermacentor silvarum. Next base: position 81,818,559 of record NC_051159.1, read on the forward strand.
GCACTAAAACTCCGAGAAAAAAAGAAAAAAGAAAACCCTCTATAGTTGTGACACATTATTCAGCGAAATACGGTGCAGTTTCTTAATCCCATCAGTGCTTGATTCCCTCCCCCGCCGGGGCACGACGGAAGTCTGGCAAGAGTGCAATCTAGAATTCGCATCGACATCGACAGAAAGAGACTGCGCCATACGCGTGGGCGTCATGTGACCGCTGCTGGAATATATTCGGAAAGAGGCGTGAAGTTTTGAGGCAGAAAACTTGGCCCCGAGGCTGGGATTAATCGCAGGCGCGCTTAACGCCGCCGAAGAGTGAATGGATTCGGTTCATTCAGCCGGCCGACCGGCCGGCGACAACCGCCTGTTCAGACGAGGATCCGTCTCGGCCCCTCGAGACCTAATTTTGGCGTTCGTGTTGAATAGTCGCCGTCGGGCGTCGCTTCTTCTGGAGCAGGGTCAGGAAACTTGAGCCTAATTCGGGCCGTGGGCTGCTTGTCCCGGTGACCCAATTTCACGACGGTTCTGCAAACACTTGGATTAAACAGCACGGCACGACTTGAAACGCTAGTGACACACCTCAGATCCTCTGGATGTAGGGTTTTGTTCTCACTGAACGCGCTTCGCACATGTGTGACCTCTATTGCATTCTCACCAGTCACCACAAATCAGATCAGGTCTGTGCTATTCCTTCTGTGTAAGCTGATTGCTCTGTTATACTGTAATACAGTTTCACGTAGAGAGATTTATGGTGCAAATTACCTAGACTGCTGCATTTCTCGCTGTTCGATACAAAAAAAAAAAAAAATAAGCGCGAAGCACAATTTGGCACTGTAGTAGGTGAGAATGCATCAGTATCTGCATAAAGTGCCAAGTGGTCGACGGCAGCTATAAATCACCTGTTCCTGGACATCGTCAAGCGAAGTAGCCCATATATTCAATCACCGACACGAACAAAGAGTGAGGTTGAGCATGGCAGACATTGAGTAGCTGCGGCACCGGCTGAGAGGTGCGGCGGAAGTGTGCGGCGCTGACATTCACCGCACGAGCGGACGAAGTTCCGAACGAAGTTGTGCATTCCGCGCCACTCTAGTAGCGGTGCCAAAGTTGCTTATACGCCTTGGAAACGCCGGCGTGGCCTCACTGGGGATCCGATTTACGAACTCAGGGCTTACGGGATAACAAGCAACCACGTACGTCCCACTGGGGCATAGTTAGGTCGGTACAGGAGCTGATCACGGATCGCAAAATGCGGAACTTGGCACTGAAGAGTTCGCGATGCCGCAACTGTAAGTATTCGAGGGAAGGTCCAAAAGGGATGCAGTCCAGGGGTCATTTTGTTATTCAGCAGCAATCGAGTAAAAGTCAAGGGACAACAACAACGCGCGTTCACAGGGCCACTTTAAACCCAAGCGCTGCTGGGAGTTGCACTTTACCTACGGTTCTCGCTGGGTGGATCCCGTCGCATTCCATTAGGATGTGTTGAGTGGTCTCTGGATCTTTACTGCAGCATACACATGTCTCATCTAGTTCCGAATATTTGTTCCGATATGTTTTCGTCCTTAGGCAACCGGCTCGAGCCTCAAATAGCAAGGCACTGCCCTTTGTGTTATCGTACAAATTTTCCCTTCTAATTTCTTTCTTCTCATTCTTGTAAATCTCCATTGTCCTTTTTATTTCCATTCTTTGCATCCAATTCACGGTCTCTATTTCTCTCACTTTCTTTCTGATGACCCCTGGTTGTCTATTTACAGTTTCGATTATCCTGTACTTGGTTGCCAACTTCCTTGACCTCTTCCTCCATTCTGTGTCCACGCTTTTCATGTAGAGATACTTGTGCACTTTAGCCGCCCATTTATTTTCATCCATGTTCCTGAGCCTTTCTTAAAAACTAATTTTGCTAGGGGGCTCACAAGTGACCTCTGGCGTCAGCGGTGAGCGCGAAATCGCGTCAGCGTCGGAATGCTTCCGCCCGGAACGGTAAATCACGCAGTGCCGTTTGCAATGCTGCTGCCTCCGCCCAGGCGCTCTTCTTCACTACAATCATGGATCCGGACCTCCACGAGGTGTAACGTAATGCTTACGTATTTCTCTCGCGTTTAGCGGTAAATACCTCCTGATTTTTTTTTTCCGTGTCAGGGGCTGTTGTAGCTCGATAACAGTGCTTTTAAACACGCTATGTTCCGTGTTTGACTCCTGCATAATGCACTTATACTACATTTACCAGTAAAAAAAAAAAGTACATATATAGACCCGAGCAGAATCTATGACGTCATGACAAGCTGGCGGGGGAAATTCAAGGTGTCAGTCGCCAGCAGTATTTTGTTCTTGCGTCTTCTCTGGCTTGCCAAGCTCTCCTCACTGTATGAACGGCTTTCTTAAAGCGAATGGCTTTCTTTGGCTCTTTCGCCCGCTTTCACGGTTGGTCGTTGGTCGGACTCGGGAAAGAAAATGTTCGTTCGCTCTTTCGGGCTATTGGCTTACATCGACAATTAGTTGTCGATGGTTGCTGCGCTGTTTTTAATGCGAAGCATCCTTTGCCTCATTCCAGGTACTTTGAGGGAGGTCGGTAGTTAGGTAAGATCCGTCCTGTCTCGCCACACTTGGGACATCTGTAATAAAAAGAAAATATGCAGATCCAACGCACACATCATTGGAATCTATGTGAAGCGAAGCTTTCATGAAGCGGTTATGAAGTTCTATAAATTTGCCCATTTCGTTCCTTCGTCTTTGGTCAAAAGGAAACTGCCGCGCGCATGTGCTCTCGCTCACCCGTGCTACGCAATGTGACGAATGTTATATAGACTTATATTTGCTCATTACTTCTGATTTATTTTAAGTCTACCAGTCGCTTTTTAGCCGATCGCATCTTGCAATTGTATGTGCCATTGTATTGAAATCATCACCATCATCAACACGCGGTGATCACCTGAAATAGCCATAGTTGGTGGGACGATGTGTGCCGCCTGCTTCTAGGCCAATCCTAGGTAGTGGTATATGTGGCTGCCATAGTATGGAAATCACCATCGTATTCAACATGTGGCGACCATCTGAAAGAGCTGGTTGGTGTTGGCATGAGAGAAAAATACGTGCGTTTGTGGCCTAATGGTTAGAGCATCGGGTTGCTGCGTTGACGGGTCGTGATGCAAATCCTAACACAAGACGCGTTTTTTTTTTCCTTCTTTTAAAAAGGGGGATGAATCTCCTCGTCGAGAACCAGACCAGCGACCGACCGACCAACCGACCGACCGACAGACTGACCCAGGCCAACCCACGGGATGGTAGACAAAGTAAACCGGGCTTTAGAATTCGTGACGGACAGTCGAATCGAACCTATGCCTTCAAGCGCATCAGTCCAATGCTCTGAGAATTAAGACACGATCGCACTTTTTTTTCTTTCTCACAGGGAAGCAAAGCTGAAGCACTTACACTAAACCCACCACAAGTCAATAATGAGGCAAATTGAACAGAAATAAAAGAGGTGAAACTAGTCAAGAGATGCAGTAGAACGCTCGTATATTCCGCGTATTTCAATTACTTTCTTCCTCGAAAGCCATGCATGATCGCAAGCATGGTCCCTCATGCCGAAGCCTGCTCTTCGAGACGTTTGGTGCTTGCGTACTGCGGCACTTTCTATTCTTGTTTCCTCACGAGAGTTCGCGCTTTGGGTGCTCTGTTAACGTACCTCCACATTAGCGGGAAAACTTGTGCGGCATGCCGCAGGTGGTAGGAAGCGCGCCGCAAAAACGTTCGAGTGACAACTTCTAACAGCGGAGCTGTTTAAGCCAGCCGTTATTCTGTTAGTCGTCTACAAAAAATATGGGCCGATCCTGGCGGTAGTGCAGAAAGGGTCCAAGCGCAATGACACATCCCTCTGTGAACTAGCGAAGCTGAGCCTGGCTAAGGCTATGCTAAGCGTGGTTGGCACTACTTAAGCTTTGTCAGTCATCGATAGCCAATGGATAGTCAATCAATAGCTAAGCAATAATCGATCAATAACTATAAATTGCGGAAATTGCTGGGGATGACGTGGTAGTGCTTAGCCTAGCCCAAAAGCCAGGACTAGCTAGGTGCCCATCAGCTCCGCTGTCTCTTTAGCATTGCGCCTCCAGTGCAAACTATGCAACTTTTATTTATTTTTTTTCTCCGGCGGAGCGAATGGGTCTCGGAGTTATTTTTTGCGGCATGCCGTTCACCGCCGATCGGGGAGCCCAATGAGCAGCAGTCGACTCATTCACGCGGGCGAACGCTGCAATAAAATAAACTCTCGTTTCCAGCTTCTTTAATCACAGCCGCACTGATGATTCCAGCTGAAAGCGAATCACTTGCTCGAATCACTTGAGACTCGTGCAAGTGCGGCCATGCCAATGATGGCACGTTCTCTCTTCTTCGGCATGCCACTCGCGTTCTTGGCGCTTGTGTGGACGTACAGGGTCGTCCAGTCTTACTAAGAACACGGCGCAACGTAGCCGCGCTCCGCGGAAAGCCAGCGCGAACGGCGCGGCCGTGCATTGAAGCTAAGCTGCGCAGGCGCACAGGGGCTTGAAGGTGGGGTTTCCCGTCTTGTGTCGGCTGATAAACCGCCGCGCGCTCCCGCGCTTTAGCAAAAGACACGAAACCCCGCCTTCAAGCCCTTGTGCGCCTGCGCCGCTTAGCTTCGATGCGCGGCCGCGCCGTTTGCGCTGGCTTTCCGCGGAGCGTGGTCACGCTGCGCCGTGTTCGTACTTAGAGTGGACCACCCTGTACGTACCTTTATACTGCAGCATCGCGAGAAAAAAAACCACATGCTTCCGTACTTTCCTTGTACCAGCCAACGCTATGTAGAAACTGCATGTGCGCCGTTGGATCGCCTTCATGATGCGCCCAAGTTGACCACGTTTTATCATTTCTTTGCCGGAGCACAAATTACATCGCTGTTTTAACATAGACTGCATGACATAAACGTAGACACGTACGACTGTATAACAAATAGTCGCAGATCAGGTCACAATCCGTGTTTCTCCCGCTTAGGCTCCGTACAGTACCTACGCCGAGCCCAACATTCGCCACGCATAAATATGCGTCGAACGGCCGCAGTAGAAATCTTGCCTCAGCTGTCACATGATCGCCGCGTCAACGTGGCTATCGTTTTGCTGCTATCGTAACACACACGTACGCTTGTATCACACGCACAACTACTGGATTTAAACAAACGTGTTGGTCCACCTGGTAAAGCTTCTAGCAATCTCAATTCTTCCTCTTTCCCCCTCCCCAACTGTAGGATAGCCAACCGCGCAAGTCCTTGGTTAACCTCCCTACCTTTCCCTCTTCGTTTCTCTCTCTCTCTCTCAAACAATACTTGATAGCCAGCTACCTTCGAATTCTTCGCATAACATCGATTCTCACAGTGTTTGGGTTCTGCACAATCTTATACAAGGTCCAGTAACTCGTGTCTTGTGATTCAGCACGTTTAAATCCTGAAGACGTTACAGTGACGCTTCATTTCGTCAACGCGGCTTACGCGCAAGCTTATGGATGCCGCGAACATGCACATCGAGCACCACGGTATCGCAGTATAACGGAAAGGGCGCGAACGTGGTCGCTACATTGACCTCGGTGGTGCAACGCCTGGTGGTCAACAGGGAAAGCGCATATTGCTGCACATGGAAAGAAGATACGCGGCGAACATGACAAGTGAGCACCGCGGCGTCGAAGTACAAAAGGGCGCGAACGCGGTGATTCTCTTCGCCACCTCCAGGCGCCATCCTCCTCCGGTGCTCGCTTCCCTCGCGGCTTCAAACATAATCTCGTCAATTTCACAGACGGGCCATCAACGCTTACGTGTAAAAGCACTCCATTTTCCTGGAAAGATCCTATATGATGGCTGTAGGGCGCGTTTGTCACTGAAGTCAACTGTGCGTTTCTGGTCGCAATGCTCCATTTTGCTTTGCTGGCTCATGAAAGCTTCGCTTCCCAATTCCCAGGGTGCGGGGCATCTGCTTTCTGTTAAAAAAAGTTAGCAGTTGCTTAGCTCGGCTATGCCAGGATTTACGTAGCGTGAGCGAAGGCTCAGCTGGTTATTCTTAGCTTTCATGGTTGTCTAGAATTAGTTTAATTATCATGCTTACTGCTGCTTCAATGACACACACACGGTATATGCATTATGTGACACATGTGTATATTTTTTTTTCGCTCAACCTCTGGTTGCTTCTCTACTGCCACAAAGACGGCTCGGTGGTCAGTGTAGTAACACGCTGCCGTCTCTATGGCCCCAACGCAGTATTTTGGATTACCTGTCTGTGATACACAAGATCAATGGTGGTTCCCCATTGGGTCGTCTGTACAGTTGGAACACTCGCTAAGTCCAGGTTAAACGTGTCCTTCAAAGGAACACCAAGAGAGTCTGGAGCACGATTGAAGTCACCAGCCACCACACACAGTTCACTTGCCGCACGACTAGGTATAGACGTAGCAACTACGTCGATAGTGTCTTTAACTGAATTGTATGGCGACACGTACACGGCTTCGATGACCACACCACTTTCGTCAACCTGAACGGTACAGGCTTCACCCTTGGGCACCACTTGGTTGGCAGTTCACTGGCAGCAATCCCAGTCCTCATATAGATACAGACTCCAGAGTTTCTGGTAGAGTCAACATGACTGACTCAACGTTTCACGCATGGCACTACTTACCGGCGTCAAGTCTTTCATGTGCTAGTCTTTCACACACGTCGCCCACATATCCAAACGGATTGTTTACGAAGTCTGTCTCGAAGGTCCGAGTCGCACTGGCGCTTTCGCTAAGTTTCACCATATAGTCAGTCCATCGGCGAGCCTTGACGTCATCGACGGCGTCTTGTTGTTGCTGCTGCTGAGATGGTCGGGCACATCGCTCAGTCTCCTGGTGACGCCACTTTGCTAGACGTTCCTCTCTTTGCTCCGGTGTCTCCGCAGTACGTTTAGCCTTCTTCTATTCGTTCTTCCTACGGTCAACCACTAATTGCCAGGCAACTACTTCGGAATCCAATGGGTTAAGCTTCTCCGCTCTTCTGCGCCGCTGAGCAGCAATTTCGCTCTCCTTCTCCATGGCTATACCCTACTGGCAAACGCCCAGCGCAAACGTCCAGCGCAAACTCCGGGCAAACGCCCGGCGCACCAGCTGTGCGCCGTGTGACGTCACTGCTCCTCGCGCATGCACAGCACGGCTCTCCAGGAGCCACGCGAAACTGCTCAACCTCGGCCAGTGTAGCTCACGCTACAAAAAGCAGTGCCAACCTCTACACCAAACCACCTTGTTTTGGCACGATATTTGGCCGTTAGTAGAATACATTCTCACAGCATTATTTCAGGCATATTTTTCTTGAATTCAGAGATGCTATTTAAAGGACTGGAAGAAAGCTTACAGAACTTTTTAAATAGATGTCTGCGTTGTAATTGTTCACAATGCCAATCAAGTGCGCTGGCAAAACTTCCACACAAACCAGAGCAAGCATGAAGGCTTTTCAAGGTGGCCTATGTTAAACGCGTCTCCATCATCGGCTCCACTGACAGTCGTTTGTCAGGTCGAGATTTCCTTACGATGCACAGTGTTATACCAAATTATCTGTGCAGTATACGTTGTTGTTTATTGCGTAAGCATTGTTTGGCGAGTACCCCAGCTTCGTCATAGTGTAATGCACTTCAAAAGTGTAATGCCTTGTATTTGCACAAAAAAAAAAAAAAATACCGCATATCCACGGGGTGAATGATGATGAGTGGGCGAAGCTCCGGAGGGAATCATCGGTAAACCGTGAATCTTCCGTGTAATTCGCCCAGTCTCGCCGCACCAAATCGAACGATTGATTTCCACCAATGACACGCGCCATAGGTGACGTCATTCCTATTTTATAACAGCGCCCTTCATTATAATTGCACCATCTGCCGCTTAAGGGGACGCTAGCACAAACGCGTTAGAAACGTGCAGTACTCTCTAGTAAGGGGGAGAGGCCACAGCGTCTTACGCAGCCGTTTACACATGCCGGAACGTGCACCGCGATTGCCGACGCCATCACATCACATGCCACCGCCGTCAACGCGTTTCGAACGCGCTGCCGAAGGCGGTGGCAAGTGAAGTTCAAGTCGAGGAGCGTTTATGAATACGGGGGGGGGGGGGGGGGGGGGGTAAGGCGAAGAGGCCACAGCGTCTTACACCAGCTTCTTGCACGGGCCGTAACGCGCTAGCACAAACGCGTTAGAAACGCGCAGTCTTTCGTTAATGTTGGGTATTTATTGCCATCTAGGTGCGTCTGTCCATGTGCGCTTCGTGGCGTAGTGGTTAGCGCCACGCGTTCAGAAGCGAGGGGTCCCTGGTTCGATTCCGCTACGGCCACAACTCTCGGAATTTTTTTTCTCATAAAAGTAGACGTGGCTACCTACTACGACGACTACTACTACAGAGGAGGGACAGACCCACACCCTAAGGAGCTTCGCCCCTAAAAAAAAGTGGTCGTAGTTTCACCTGAAAGGCGAAGCATCAACTGCGATAGCAAATTTGTCGAGAGCTGTACGGAGTAATGATAGTAGCTTTATCAGCTGTATAAACTTGGACATGCAGCAGCGCCGGCCACACGCAGAACTATTGTCGACGCCGTCGGCGTTTTGCCCGCGTTCGCTCAAAATGCGTGCGGCGTTGGTGACTGTTGCCGGAGCCTCTGATATAAATAGGCACTTGGTGCCGCAGCTAAACGTCGCCTCCCTTCCCTCCCCCCTCCCCCATGGCCTCTCGCGCGTCGGGAGAAGGCGCGTTTGCTCTACATATATGGTGATTGTAAAGGAGGAAAGAGACGCCTACTTCTGCAGCCCTTAAGGAAGCACGGCGCAGAACGCGCGTTTCTTCTCCGCTGTGGGTTCACTCCCCGTGAAAGAGCGCGTCCCTCGCGCCCTTTCACTCGCACATACAGCGTTCGGCGGCGCACGGCGACGATTTCATCTCCATTGACGTCATACGGAACCTCACGGCAATGGCGACGGCGACGACGACGGCGACGCCGATGGCAGAAATTTGCTTTGGAGTGTCCATATAATTGCTATCGCAATAATACGTAATTAGCAAAGTGAAGGAAATTAATCGTTGTACGATGCTATATGTCTTTGATCCGATTCAAAATGCGGACAACCAGAGAGACGACCAAGACACTAATCGACCCCATTGAACACCAATTAAAAAAAATTAAGGAGTAGAATTAAACGTACCATCATCATCATCATCATCATCAGCCGATATTCAAGTCCACTGCCGGACGAAGGCCTCTCCCTGCGATCTCCAATTACACCTGTCTTGCGCTAGCTGATTCCAACTTGCGCCTGCGAATTTCCTAGCTTCATCACTCCACCTAGTTTTTTGCCGTCCTCGACTGCGCTTCGCTTCTCTTGGTATCCATTCTGTAACTCTAATGGTCCACCGGTTATCCATCCTACGCATTACATGGCCTGCCCAGCTCCATTTTGTCCTCTTAATGTCAACTAGAATATCGGCTATCCCTGTTTGCTCTCTGATCCACACCGCTCTCTTCATGTCTCTTAACGTTAGACCTAACATTTCTCGTTCCATCGCTCTTTGCGCGGTCCTTAACTTGTTCTCGAGCTTCTTTATTAACCTCCAAGTTTTTGCCCCATATGTTAGCTCCGGTAGAATGTAATGATTCTACACTTTTCTTTTCAATGACAGTGGTAAGCTCCCAGTCAGGATTTGGCAATGCCTGCCGTATGCACTCCAACCCAATTTTATTCTTCTGTGAATTTCTTTCTCATGATCAGGGTCCCCTGTGAGTAATTGACCGAGATAAACGTACTCCTTTACAGACTCTAGAGGCTGACTGGTGGTCCTCAATTCTTGTTTCCTTGCCAGGCTATTGAACATTATGTTTGTCTTCTGCATATTAATCTTCAACCCCAGTCTTACACTTTCTCGGTTAAGGTCCTCAATCATTTTCTGTAACTCGTCCCCATTGTTGCTGAATAGGACAATGTCATCTGCAAACCGAAGGTTGCTAAGATATTCGCCGTTGATTCTCACTCCTAAGCCTTCCCAGTCTAAGAGCTTGAATACTTCTTCTAAGCATGCAGTGAATAGCATTGGAGAGGTTGTGTCTCCTTGCCTGATCCGTTTCTTGATAGGTAACTTTCTACTTTTCTTGTGGAGAACCAAGGTTGCTGTGCAATCCTTGTAGATATTTGCCAATATATTCACGTATGCCTCCTGTACTCCTTGATTACGCAGTGCCTCTATGACTGCTGGTATCTCTACTGAATCAAATGCTTTTTCACGATCTATGAAAGCCATATAGAGAGGTTGATTGTACTCCGCAGATTTCTCGATTACCTGATTGATGACATGGATATGATCCATCGTAGAATATTCCTTCCTGAAGCCAGCCTGTTCTCGTGGTTGGCTGAAGTCAAGTGTTGCTCTGATTCTATTGGAAATTATCTTGGTGAATATTTTATACAATACTCAAAGCAAGCTAATGGGTCTCTATTTCTTCAATTCTTTAAAACCTCCCTTCTTATGGATTAGTATAATGTTGGCGTTCTTCCAGCTCTCTGGTACACTTGAAGTCGTGAGGCATTGCGTATGAAGGGCCGCAAGCTTTTCAAGTATGATATCTCCTCCATCCTTGATTAAATCAACTGGTATTCCATCTTTCCCAGCAGCTCCTCCCTTGGTCACGTCCTTCAAGGCCCTTCTAGCTTCATCGCTAGTTATAGAAGGGGCCTCTGTATCCTGTTTATCACTACTTCGAATGAAAGTAGCTTGGCTGCTCTGGGTACTGTACAGGTCAGTATAGAATTCTTCTGCTGCTTTTACTATGTCATCGAAATTGCTGATGTTATTATCGTGCTTATCTTCCTGTGTATACATTTTGCCTTGTCCTATGCCTAGTTTTCTTCTCACTGATTTCATGCTGCGTCCATATTTTGCTACTTCCTCAATCTTTTCCACGTTATAATTTCGGATATCCGTTACTTTCTTCTTGTTGATCAGTTTCGACAGTTAGGCGAATTCTATCTGATCTCGCTAGTTTCACACTTTCATGTTTTGTCGTTTCTTTATTAGTTCCATTGTTCCTTGGGAGAGCTTACCTACTGGTTGCCTTGGTGCCTTACCTCCCACTTCAATTGCTGCTTCTGAGATCAAACTAATTACGGTTTTATTGCTTACCTCTATGTTGTCTTTATATTCCTGTTCTTAAGCTGCATATTTGTTTGCGAGCACCAGCGTGAATTGGTTTGCTTTTACCCTTGCTGCGTCTAGGCTGGCGTGTTTCTTCTTGACTAACTTTATTCTTTCTCTCTTGAAATTGAGAGGAGTCCTAGACCTCACTAACCTATGGTCACTGCACTTTACCCTACCTAACACTTCTACTTCCTGCACTCTGCTGGGATCGGCAGGCAGTATGAAATCAATTTCATTCCTTGTTTTTCCATTAGGGCTTCCAGGTCCACTTCCCGTTGCTGCGCTTCCTGTAGAAGGTATTTATTACTCGGAGCCTGTTTATTTCCGCGAATTCTACCAACATCTCTCCGCTAGTGTTCCTAGAATCGATGCCGTAGTTGCCAATTCCTTGCTCGCCAGCCGGCTCTTTCCCCACTTTTGCATTGAAGCCGCCCATGGCTACAGTCATAAAGTTTCTCACTATAACACCTAGAGGGTAAACTGGCGCCACCGTCTATGCGAGTTTCTTAAAGGGCGCCGTGCCCTCGTGGGAATGACGGGATATGTGTCTGCGAGGCTTGTGTTGGCTTGTGTTGAACGAGGCTTCGTCTAAAACATGGATATGGCTAACCAAATAATGCGTTCATAAAGTAAAATCTACATAAAAGACTTTCATTCACCCATATTACATTTCTCAATAATGTTTACTCACCTTCAATGCAGAACCAAGAGAAGAAAAGCAAGAACAGACGACAAGTTGTTCCAAAGCGAGCGATAATCTTGTCGTCTGCCCTCCAACTTTAGCGGCCAGCTGATATTTTTATGTTTCATAGTATTGTGACTCCACCAGGAAGTCCTCAAAATTAAACAAAACATGTTTCTGTGTAATAATGAAGCTAAAGCAGTTTTTTACGTGCTGTTTTAGCAGGAAATGAATCATTGCGACAGACGTAACGATGCTTGGCAGGCGCGTCTTCAAGGCTTTCTTAGCTCTCCGAGAACGATGCCAATCCGAAGTCACAATATACCGGCATTCCCATGGATACCAAAGCGCAGCAGCACCAGTTTTCCCTCTAGGTAATATAGTGAGAAACTCTGACTACACCTTTCTCATTGCTAATTCAACATCTTCATAAAACTGTTCTATTTCTTCATCATCGTGACTGGAGGTTGGGGCGTAGGCTTTTACAACCTTCATTCTATACCTCCTATTCAGCTTTATTACGACGACTGCTACCCTCTCATTAATGCTGTAGAATTCATCAATGTTGCGCGCTATGTCCTTATGGACTAAAAATCCTACTCCGAATTTTCTCCTATCTGGAAGACCTCTGTAGCAGAGGACGTGGCCGTTAGTCCGCACTGTATAAGCCTCACCAGTTTTTCTCACCTCACTAAGGCCAATAATGTCCCAGGCAATACCTGATAACTCTTAAAATAGCCCTGCTAAACCACATCGGTCCAATTAGTACTGACTTCTGCTCGCAACCTAATTAGCACGATTTTCGTTTTCGACAAGTGACCTCAGCCGGTGTAGCCACACTCTCCCGCTCCTTCCGTCCGATGGCGCGAAAAATGGCACATCCCCCGGGGTGACGTAGTAGCCATGGCGTTGTGCTGCTAAGCACCTGGGGCGGTATTCTGTAAGAGTCTACCTAGTGGACTGTCCATTTCGGCGACCCTTGATTCGCTGCAGCTTGACGTGCCGGAAGGTGCCAACCAGACTCCTTCCTGCACGTCAAGCAGCAGTGAATCAACGGTCGCCGAAATGGACAGTCTACTAGCTAGACTCTTACAGAATACCACCCCAGGTTCAATTTCCGGCTGCGGCGGCCGCATGTCTATGAGGGCGCAATGCAAAAACGACCGTGAAAATAATTTCAACCCCAGAGGGTCGAAATTATTTCGGAGTCCCCCGCTACGGCGTGTTTCATGGTCATATTGTAGTTTTTGCCACAAAAAATCACATCATTTCACCCTACGGGCAATCATGGTGGGATGCGAAAGCATCACGGGGGGTGCGCGTCGAGTTTCCGTTTCGTTTCACTTGGCAACACAACCCAATGAAAGTTAGAGTGAGAGAATGTATTCAGAAGAGAGGAGACGTTTGTACGGGGTTGTTGCGTCTTTATTTAGAGATCGTACGTGATTCCTAGCGTCGGTGCGCGCGGTATCTTGAAGACGATGGCTTTGTGGTCGGTGAAGTGTAGCGTCAATGGGTCTTGCTGAAGAGGGTCGAATTTGAGTCGATCTGGATGTTAAGGTGCCGATAGAGACTATCGATAGACAGGTGGCTGCGACACTTAGAGACTTTGCTCTAAGTGTCGCAGTCACCCATGCACGCTGCTCTTCTTGACGAGACCGCGTCTATACGAAGTCTTGCTTACGTGTCTTCGTTTGATGTGTACGTTGATCGCCGCGTCGACGGGAACGTTCCTGGGTAGGCATTGCATGAGTTCCTGCACTTCGATCGGAACGTTCACGACTTGCCCCTTGATTCCGTACTGCCTGTTGCCGTGCGTTAGTCGACGAATGCCCATGAACGGGAGTCGCGGTGTGATGATACGTTCTTCGACCGAGTTCAGCGCGGGGAGGTGCTCGGGTTTCGGCGGGTATCGGTAGCCGTTGCTCACGCTCATCACCGGAACGTTTCCCGACGTTAGAGCCTCCTTGCACACGGAGCACACCGCGAACTGCAGGAAGTCGCCGGTGTTGTTGCTGAACTGGCGTCGAAGCACGCCGACGGCCGCGTTACACTGACGTTCTTTCTGGACGCTCCCGACCTTGCTCAGGTTGTTGTCGAACCAAAGCCGATCGCACACGTTGCAGCTGTGCCCGAAGCTCCGATGGAGGAAGTCGCGCTTGAACCGCGCGTCAGCACCGTCGAAGCCCGGGCGTTGTAATGGCCTCGAACGTGTTGCTGCTCTGGCCGCAGACTCGCGTTGCCTCGTCGCTTCGGGATCGGGAGCTGCTGCTCGACGCTGCCGTTGCGCTTCGACTTTCCGAGCCCGGAGTTCGGGGTCGGCTTGATAACGCTGACGTTCCACTTTGGCGTGCCGAGCCCGTTTTGCTTCCGTAGAAGTTTCCTGCCGACGTTGACGTTCGGCTTCCCTGGCCCGAAGTTCGGGGTCCGCTTGCCGACGCTGACGTTTACGTTCAGCTTCCCGAGCCTTCGTCTGTTCCGCGGTGGTGGCGCTGCCGCTGCAACTAGCGCCGACGTTGACGTTGTTCATGGTGTTTCGCACATCATTGCACAGAGAGAAAATGACGGAAGCGCAGCGAACGCGCGCTTTATACTGCGCAGCGACGCTTGCACCGCCTACCGGCGTACCCTTAGAGAGAGAGGGAGAGTGAGAGAGAGAGAGATAGTTATATGCAATGATTTGCGGCACCGCACCTGTGGCGGAGAGGGGGAGAGGAGAGCGCACACCTGCGTAGGAGAGGAGAATAAGAGAGAGTTGCGCATGCGCAGTATGGGTGCGGGCGCCGCAGAACGGACACTGCCCCGAGCATAAGATGCTCTCGCATCTAAAACCCAGGAATTTCATTTATTAGAGGTCGCCAGCCCTTCCCCTGTCGAGAAAATGGGGGTAAGCGAAGCTTGTCGTGTGGGTGTCTGACCTTCGTCAGGGTAACGTTCGGAAGCCATCGCCTCGGTATTCTCTGATGCTCGCTGACGGCGGGCCTCGGCTTCGGAAGCCCTCGCCTCGGAACTCGCTGCTCGTTGCCGACGGCGGGATTCGGCGTCTGAAGCCCTCGTCTCGGGATCGTCAGCTCTTCTTTGTGGCGAGCCTCGGCTAGGGAAGCCCTCACGCTAGAATCGGCACGTCGATGACGAGCCCTTTCCAGAGCGAGTTCACGCCGGCGTTCATCAAACGCAGCTTGCTCCTTTGCAGAACGCACCACGCGTGGCCTTCCCATCTGTTCGCTGAAACTGATCTGAGGCGAGGGAAGCCCGGAGGAGCGCCAACCCGCTTTCCTTCCATGTCCCTAGGGCCTCGCAACACAGCAAACGAAACTAATTGGTCGCGCGCGTGTCACGTGATCACACGTGTAGCATATCCAATGCGGTTCTGCGCCGTACGTGATTTCTTTATTTTTTTTCTCTATTTTTTTCTTTCTTTCTTTCCTTTCCTTTCCTTTCCTTCTCTCCTACCGTCTTTCGTTCTTTCTTTCCTGTCCCTGGTATGTGCCATTGAGCTTGGACCCTTTCTGCACTATCGCCAGGATCGGCCCACTTTTCAGCGTGTCACCACCACCACCACCGCCGCCGACACTTGTGAGCCTAGAAATCTTTGCTTAATTAAGCAATACTGCACTAACGTGAGACGGCTTGTGGTCTTTTCGTCAGCTGGGTAGTTCGCTTAGGTGCGAGTTCGCATGCATCCATAAAATTAAGCTGCAGGCTAGAAAAATATTTCAAAGAAATACAAAGTTTTCAAGGCATGTCTCTAATAGTAAATAATTTTTGAACACCCGTGAATCACGGAGAAAGATTTCTGATCACTTGCGAAAACTAATATGTCACTAAATTCCATTGCTATTTAATAAAATCATTGAAGTTTTTTCACGTAATGTAATCCCTCGGCCATATTGCAAAAGTATCCTTGCACCGAATGGACAAATAATAAATTTTATTGCATTCTGCAGTCAGGAGTTGTTCGTGCCAAAATTTTCTATATGAGTATGAGGCATGCCGTAGTCGGGGACTGCAGATTAATTTAGACCACTTGAGGTTCTCTAACGGCTGCCGTGGCCGGAATTCAAACGGTGACAACGAGCTTGTGAGGGCAACGCCATGGCGATTAAGCTACAGTGGCGGGTGACGAATAGTTACATGTGACGCTACGGCTGTGTTCAATCGATGCAATAAACTGAATAGGGTTGCATGGACTGTCTTGCCTATAGCTGGTTGTAAACATCCAGGTGCGATATAATCTCTTTCGAAATGTAGTTTCCCTGACCTTTTTCAATGCAATTCCCCTGACCCGCATAAAGTCTGCGCGAAACGGGTCCCTCGGTTAAGCTCTATAGCAGGATTCATACGGGAGCACCGAATTTTGAACACCTGCTTTGCATGTTGTGCCTAATCGCGGCCGACGTTGCGAGCACTTTCGCGGTTCGAAAATATTTCCTTGAAAATTGTGCTCGACGCTCTCGCCCCCCCCCCCCCCCCTCCTACTCGTTACTTTGTATGAAACGCAATAAAAAACAGCCAAAACAATGCGTCAAAATAACTGCAATAAAAGCAAACTGTGCATGTGTGAAGTCTCATAATTGCTATAGCTAAAAAATACGACTGGCAGAAGCGACACAAGCAGTGAACTTATTTCCCAATATTTGCAAGTCAAATTGAAGTAACTCTTCACAAAGCACTAACTTCTACGAAACGGTAAGGCATCTTTTTCATCAAAAGAAAGCAGAACAAAGCTATCAAGTCACTAAAAATCAATGCCACTACAAAACCCAATGTATATATTTTTTTCGTGCCTCACGCATGGTTGAAAAAGATGGCTTAAAATGCGGTTTTCTAGGAAAATCACTGCCTTTAAAATATATTAGGCATAGTTAAAAGCAGGTAACATACAAAATATACAGGGTGTTTCAGCGAACACTTTCAAAATTTATTTAAGGTTGCCTGTGGCAGATAGCCGAATTCTAGTTAACGAGCTGGTCTACTCGAAGAGGCGGAGATTACTTGCAGAAACAATTGAAATGCATAATTGACTCATCAACAAAAATTCACTAATTAAGTTTTTAACTAATTACCTGATGGCCCATATTGCAATTTACAAATTGTAGCAGTGGAGTTAGCAAGGCGGATCCACTTCGAATTAATTCTCAGGATGACAGCAGTTTCGAAATATTAATTCCCGAACTTTGCAGAGAAATGCATTGGCATTCCAGTTAATTTTGTGCTTCAATGCATAAAGCGACGTTTTGGTAAGAACCTAACTGGAACGCCAATGCATTTCTCCGCAAAGTTCGGGAAGGAATATCTCGAAATTGGTGCCATCCCGAGAATTCGTTCGAAGTGGATCCGCCTTGCGAACTCCACGGCTACAATTTGTAAATTGCAATATGGGCCATCAGGTAATCAGTTAAAAATTTAATTGGTGAACTTCTGTTAATTATTCGACTATACATTTCAATTTCTTGTGCATGTAATGTCCGCCTCTTCGAGTAGACCAGCTCATGAACTAGAATTGTGCTATCTGCCACAGGCAACCTTTAAGAATTTTTGAAAGTGTTCGCTGAAACAACCTGTATTTATGTTCAGCGCGGTGCATATACTTATTGCCACATACATACCTTCAACCGGTTCACCGCTAACACTATCTATGCGAATTAAGATTCCGTCCAAAGACTGTGGAAAATGCAGAATAGAATTTGACAATGTTTTTTTTTTTAATTTTCATTTCGGAAGCGGTCTAATCCTTCTGGTTTAGGCACCACAACGAGAAATCTGAGGGCACCTAAGTACTTCTTGTGAGTTCTGGATGCGAAAGCATTGATGACCAATTGAATGCCGATGAGCGGTCCTTAGAGTTTGGCGCTGCGAGTAATGTACGTACCATCGCAGTACGTGCTGCCCGAGTCAGCAAGCAGCAGCAGCCTGAGATGCAAACACCACATGCCACCGACGTCCTACGCGACGAGAGACCGAGGAAGCAGCAGCACCCACCAGGGCCGGCAGGCGCGCGCAGAAACTAAGCCGAGTGGGAGTGAAAGAGATACAGACCGCAAGCCGGCTTCTGAGAGCCAGACGGCGGCATCTGCCTCGCCGACTGCCTCGCCGACGACAACCCGTCTCGCCCCGCGGCGTCGCGTCGTCGTATCTGTTCCATCGAGGCACGCTGGTGACGTGGCGTCGCGGCGATACCCTCTCCCCTCTCACAACACCGTTTCGCCCGGTCTGCTCCGTCGAGGGCGCGTTCGTAACGTGGCGTCGCAGCCAATGGGAGTTTCGGTGCAGTTTCGCTTCCACAGACGCCGGCTTTTTCGCTCAATGGGCCGATTCGATGCATTCGCATCAAAATAAGGACAATGTGCAAATATTGACGCAGAATAGTTACCGCTATAAATATCGCCGTCCACGATAATTATGATGAATCACCCACGCCCCGTCACAATCAAAATAAATGTGTTTTCTGAATATTGACTCAAAGCCGATATACCAATTCTGTGATTTAGGTTTGTTGGTACGTCATCTCGAAAGTGTCCAATACAGCATAACGAGCACACGGACAGAGGAGGAACAATTAACTAGATACAAAGTGCTGTGCATCGATGTGTATGGGGGTCGTGTTCATCCTATGTGTCCGCGTGCTGGCTGAGCTGCCCGGAACGACTTTGTTTATTCCTCTCACGCTCTACAAACGAACGAAAACCATTATTTTGTCATGTGTGTGCTGCGGTTTGTTAGAGCAGCTTCAATATGACACTGAACGTAAACTGCTAATATCGCATGCGACGGTTGAGCAGCGCTCTTTCACGCTGCCTGTCCCTCTTCCTAAGTATGCATGTGTGCACTGCCCCGAACACATTCAATATGTTAATACAGATTGACTGAATCGCAGAATGGAACCAGGCACAAACGCAAGGGAAATTTCGTGCACGCGGAAACACTGGATATTTAGGAGGAAGGTTCTCCGGCTCCTCCTAAAAGCCCTCCACGATACAGGGCTGGAATGCGAATAGGCGCTGATCCGGGCTTTCGTGCGGAAAGCAAAAACAGCACCTCTTTCCTTTATGCAATATATATATATATATATATATATATATATATATATATATATACGGCGGGCTAGAAGGTCGAAATGGAATGCGCGACGTGTAGTAGATGGTGTAAATCCATCCTCGCCGTTTAGTCTTCCTCGTATGCGTTCCGACGCGCTTTAGGCTCTGTCTTACTTAGTAACTGGCACTCGGGCGTAGCAATTGCAGGCAGCATTTGCAAGGCTAGAACGCTTGTATTCAGCAACACTCCTCCTCCTCCTCCTCTTGATTATCATTATCCTCCTCCTCCTCCTCAGCATCATCATGATTCTGACACGCTTAAAGCTGCCTGGTGATACGTCACTACAGTTATACTTTGAATTACTTCGCGCAATGCGCTAAGCTTCTGTTTTGCCCTACCTCAATTCTGAAATCAGCGCCGTACGTTGTTTAGCCAACCGAAAAAATATTTGGAAACGGATAGAGTAAATAAGTGGCTTTGAAGAGCAGCAATGCGTTCAGGTATACAACAAATTCGTCTTCCTTTCCTGACAGACGTTGGGTCGTGCGGTGACTTGGTGATCAAAGCCAAAACCACGCAGATATGAAATGTTTCGCGCCTGCTCGCTTCTGCTGACCTTCTACGGCGACAAACCTTCTTGCTTGTAAATAAAGGGTTCTATATCTTTCCCTAAGCAAAGGCACTTGGAACATCTACGCTTGAAAATTGGTTAAGCTCGAACTGTCGTTAAAATACGGGAAGGTAAAGACGCACCCGAAAAAGCTTTGATAAAATGAGCGGGTGCCAATATCTTCTTTCACAGGAAGCGGGGTGAAATCTCACCCGGTCAACGGGAGAAATGGTATTCGTTTTCATTTAGAACGAATCGATAAATGTAGGGTCAGGATTAGGCCTGTGCTTGGTGCCCTTTCATTTTGCTTTCGATACTTCAATTTTTGTGCCTCTTGTGATGTAGAAAGAAGGCCCGGTAAGAGCTTCACTATGAAAAAAAAAATAGAGAGAAAGAGAGGAGTTACAGAACAACCGTTTGCAGAAAGAGGTGCTCGAGATATTAACATATATTTCTCCAACGCCGGATTTATTAGATGTTATTTTGTTCACTGACTGCACTTATAGCCAATATTTCCTCTCTTTGCTCTTACAAATAGGATACCGGGAACTTGAAAAGGAAATATAATACCAGGATTTAACAATAACGGATGGTGTTTCAGAGGGCTGTCGTCTCCTTTATCCCCGGCATCCATGAGCGACCTGGAGTGAACATCAAATAAAGACCTTACGATGTATCCAGTCGGAGAACATTTAGTTCAACGCAGCAAATAAAAGCAAGCGGCGCAACTGATTACAAACGCGCATTGATGAACAAGCATTGGTCATAAAAGTTTGAGTAAGAGTGCGAAGCGTACGCTCCTTCGTGCACACAGGCATGAAGCACACAGGCAAGCCACAATTTGACAATAATGCTGAATATGCGACGTATATTCCCATCATGTTCTATGCAATCACCCACAAATATAGTAGGCACATGTGTTCAGCGAGCCACATAATTTTATTTTATTCCGTACGTAAAAATGATTCAACCAAAAACATCGAATTGTTCTAACAACTGCCATAATATTATGGGGCCCTAGAAGTAGTTTAATTTGCTGTCACTGAGATAACATCACTATAATTATCACAGAACAGGGCCACCACGACTTACGGGTCTCAGTGCGCCGTTTTTCATGCGAAAATATACACGCAAAGTGCACTGTCTTCCGCCAGTATGTATGAAGTCTCTCATCCAGAATAATGACAACATTTGTTGTTTACTAATTAGTGCAATTCATCAAATCGTCGATAAATTACTCAGCATGAACACACTGAGGGTATGATGCTTATTGTCGTACATATAAAGTAAATAGTTTCTTTGTGTCTAGTATAGCAGGCGGCATATATGGGCTTGGCCAGCAAGAATTGATTTTAGATTTACTGTTATTTTTTCATATTTAAACTTCATGGTTCGCGTCATCTTGCTACGGCCAAAACCCAGATTTCCCATGCAATGCTGTTTCTTCCAAGTGTCGAACTCCTGATGGAGCCCCGAACAACTGATGGAACTTGCTTAGTTTATAGAAACTGACTCACTGAAACTCCCACACGCATTGTCCGTGTGAAAAAGAAAGATACATAGAGGCAACTACTGCTGTCCTGCCTACACACGTCTCATTGTTAAAAAAAGACTGGAGTTCAGGCTTTTCCTCAACTGCACAAAGTATTTTAGTCGGCCATAATAGTATCACGGGTCTGCGTTTCTCGTCCGTAATGTAGAAGGTGCAAATATTGACGTTTGGGCGTGCTTTGCTAGTGCTTATTTTTACTTCTGTACGGTCAGTTGTTTCTCATGAAAGGGGCTTTCATCCAGACTTCGTATGCTTAAACAAAGCCAGTGATATCCAGCTGCCCAAGTCGCGCGTGTAAGCTGCTTTACTCTCGGTTTAACCATTATATTTTTTTTTCAACTCTCTGCAATGTTTTTTTTTTAATTTTCTTATCCTTGGGACATACTTAGTTTAACTTTCCAACCGCCGTCCTCGGTGAGTTTCTCTGCAGAAATAAATATGCAACTGGCCTGCGATTGCCGAGAGCACAGTGAACCTAACTAAGCTCGAAACGCTTCGTGCAAGCACCTCGAATTAGATATTGAGATTTGCCAATATGTTAGCATAGAAGCTGTGACGACGAGCCAAGCGGCCTCTTCCTCGTGCAGCGTCGAAAGCTAGCGCTAGCACTTTCCGCCAGAAGAGGCTGTCACTTCCACGCACATACATAAAACAGACAGCGACGCGGATGCAAAAAAAAATTATAATAAATGAACAAAAATAAAGTGATTGGTTCCCGAGTCATACCAGTCCGTATTTGCGTGCCTGACGAACCGCTCTTGGTGGTCAAACATACCGAGCGCTGGCACTTCTCGCGACCACTAGGTGCTGAGAACGCGTTCCAGATTGTTTGCTCACGCGGCTGAGAGGACGTCGCGTTTGGAGAAGGTTTATATTGGCCGACTACGGGCAGCCGAACTGCTGTACACGGGGACCAGTCTATGTTGGGGATTCGGAACCGAACTTCGGAGTCGACAAGGAGCTATGTAGCCTGGTTTCGTAAAGTGACGGCTTGTTTATCCCTAGTTAGAGGCTATGTAAAGGTAGTGGCTTGAGTTATTCAGATATTTATACCTTCCTCCTTCGGGTTTGTATTTATTCCACGAAAATCTTACAGGCCCCTCCACATGGTTCTTGTTTTTATGTAACAGCTGGCGCCTGCATGAATGTGCACAAAATTCTGCTCGACATAAGGTCATACCATCGCCCGTGCGCATAGCAATTAGGTTACCGCCGAATGATTCATTGAATTGCTGCAGTTTAGCGTACGCATTTCTTAACGCGTGCTTTATTGAAACTCGTTTCTCGCCTGCCCGCGTTTCTCGCCAGTGCTTATTGCACTGTCAAATTATAATGCCAGAGATGAATAAATTATTTACTCTGTTGCGTAGATATATGTCTAAATCGGCCTTGCACATGTATCATTAGCTTAGATTTTGGTATTTAGAGAAGTAAGCTGAGTATAAGAGGACCATTAACTCCAGGCGTACTCCAAGATGCGTATTCAAGTACATATATATTCGAATATTATTTAAATGCTTCACCATTTAAGGTAACCTAAATTTTGATGTATAAGTTATATTAACAGGAGCTTCTAACTTCAGCCCAATTTCGACTTCCATATTAAAATACCTCATTAGGGAACCGATGAAATGACTGGAACGAATTTTATTGCACTTAAAACAAACTGAAATCTATCGAAAACCTCTGCCAAGCCGTAGCCATTGTCCTTCGAGGTTGATAAATGCATCCCAGATTTGCAAAGCTTCACTGTGCACTTTGCAAGGAAGTTTCAGAAGCGAAAGTGTTTTCCTGCGAAACGTAGAATAGCCGAAGCTTTTCTTTCAGCAAGAAATAAGGGCGTAGGTGTCACACGAGTCTACAGCACTATAACCTTGCGATGCCAGCATTACAAGCGTTCCTCTCAATGGTTAGGTAACCGCTGCCCCTTCCAGGCTAAGGTCTGGATACGAGCTAGTTGGTAAGGCAACATCTCTGATGGAACATCGCTAAAAACAGGACATAAAAGACCAGAGCGCCAAAGTGCCCTGTGTGTGTGTGTGTGTGTGTGTGTGTGTGTGTGTGTGTGTGTGCGCGCGCGCGCGCGCGCGCGCGTGCGTGCGTGCGTGCGTGCGTGCGTGCGTGCGTGTGTGTGTGTGTGTGTGTGTGTGTGTGTGTGTGTGTGTGTGTGTGTGTGTGTGCGTGCGTGCGTGCGTGCGTGTGTGTGTGTGTGTGTGTGTGTGTGTGTGTGTGTGCGTGTGTGTGTGTGTGTGTGTGTGTGTGTGTGTGTGTGTGTGTGTGTGTGTGTGTGTGTGTGTGTGTGTGTGTGTGTTTCACGCAACGTGCGTTGCATCAAACATTCGACGTCCTGTGATTCTTCTTGCATCACTCCCCACATTAAGTCGGGGTTTGTATGTATAGCCCACACGACGGATATAGACGCTCGAACCATCCACATCCCGACACAATGCGTCAGGTCACCACCATCTTCTGGTCACGCCAGTCGCTTGCGTTCAGATGCGCAGTGTATCGAACCGAACTATTACAAGGTGTCACGTGACGGGCTCTAACTGGTCTGCTCCCTGCATTCTAGCACCTACAGCGTTGCACGGACGCGGCCTTTCCGTGTCTTGCATTGCTGGAAAATTTATTACGCCTTTTGCTTGCTCATCTCTTGCAGAACTTGTTTGATAATGTGTTGCTTCGCTGCACTTATTACACATGAATGCTGGTTCATGACTATCAGACGCACGTCAGCTTCCATCTCAATGGCTGCCTCGACGTTGCTGCTCTAAATGTTCCCACTACTTAGATGTTCAGATGGTGCGGTTGGTTGGCACATCATTCTCACAAAAGAGGTACCACGTTGGATTCCTACTAAAATAGTACCTACAAAACCTTATACTTGTTTTATTTTATCATTGGCTCGAAATACATGATGACGCTTTCGAAGGATATACCGCAGTGACAGCGCCAACAAAAAGTATAGATGCAACGTGCCAACAACAATCATCTGTGAAATATGTCAACCTCCTCGTTTCATATCGTCATCCGAACGCTATGCGAACCAACATTGCAAGATCCCGCTTCGTCTCTAGCTTTACGTTTCCGCCTGGATATTGCCTCATAAACACTCTGGCGCACGTAGTATGCTCACGCGCCTGAACCTTATCGGCTGTTTTGGCACCGCATCCCTAGGCGCGCTGTTCTTACGCGGCTGCCTTCGCTCATGGTAATATGGTTTCGCGCAGAGGCTCGAATGCCTGTTATATTATGGCGTTTTAGGTCTGCTACGTTTATATTGCACATACTTGTCCTTCATCGCTTCGCCACGATTTGAGCACACTGAGCAGACAGGGCCGTCGTATCTCTGTTATGAAAAGCAATATCACGAGAATGCTCGCACACCAGGAGATGCGGTCTTTTTCTCGACACAGCTGGTCGCAATGCAAGATTGCTATACTGGGCGCACATATACAGGGTGTTACAACTATATGCAAATATGCAAATGTCACGTAGCTGGACAGAACCAATTGGTAATGTTGTTTGCCGTCGCTCGGAGGTACTCAGATTATTTTTTGCATTAGGCCTAATAATATAATTAGCCTTAATAATTTAATCAAATTCTCGAATATAATAAATAAATGAAAAATATCAATGGGAAAATTGCAGAGCAAGATGAAAAACTCCCGATACAGCTTTCTGATGATCAATACGTGCTACATAAAAGTGTTTTTCCGAGCGTGAAAGAAGCCCGCGAGTATACACGTAAAGTGCATCGAGCGGCCAGTCGCGCGGATTAATTAATAAAGACTAAATGTGTAATTAGGCGGAATGCAAAAAAAACTGAGTACCTCCAAGCAACGGCAAACAACGTTACCTTGTTTCTGTCGAGCTACGTGGCATTCGCGTGTTTATAAATCTTGATGCATGATAGTTGGGACACCCTGTACATTATTATTGCCGGCAAAATCGGACACCGACGTAGCCTGCTTGAGGAAACGCGTCTCGGCGCCTCAGCGCCGCCATGCACGCCTATCCCGATCTGCCTTCTTCTGCATGCTCACGCGCTCTCTACACCATGTTTAACATTTTACGCTTCTCTTGTGGTAAGAAACAAGGTAGCCAGCCTCGCACGAAGCTCTTGCTATGATGTATGGTCAGGGAGCTTTTGTCACGCCAGCATGGAGCCGCTAAGCGAAAATCGACGGCACAGAGCCGATAGCTTCATCAAAGAAAGCATATGTACGTTTATTTGTCTGTGTAGCATAACTTACCTTGGCTAATGGGCGCCGTCGGAGCTGGAAGCTCAGTCGCAGCAAACGTCGTAAAGACGCTCGGTTGTGGAACGGGCCCAATGGCTAATGATGTCAAGTGTTTAGTCTACTACTGTCTGCGATGGGCGGGAAGGTGGATTGCTACCAGCAACACGTTGACGAAGTTTGAACTGATGTCTTGTTGAATTACCACGCTGAATGTTGAATGGAGCTGAGAGAGAGTGGTTGTGAAGAGGAAAAGGCGCTATTTTCTGCCGCCCTTTAGGGAGCACGACTCAGCGCCTTGGGGAAGGGGAGGGGGATATAAAGCAGGAAAATAACCACGCGAAGAAATGTAGACTCATCCCCCAGAGACGACAAACAGAAGCGGTCGTTAACAGTGTGTGCACTAACATGCCTTGGCCCGTCAGCTTCTCCTGCGATAGACCGATATGGACGGAGAAACGGGCGCGAGAAATTTGGACTACGCTCAGAAGCAACAAGACAAATCGCAGTATTGATCAGCTTGTACTAATACCCATCTCGATCGATCAGTGTCAATTTGCTTCTGTGGATAAAAAGAATACACAGCCTTGTAAATATGGGTTTTCTGTTATGAATACTGCCCCTTTTACTGAGATGTGCGAATAGTAATATTTGCAGATTAAACCAGAAAGGGATGAATTGGTGCTAAAATCGAATTAAATCATTATGGAATGCTTTTCGAATAGCTTTAGAATAACGAATAGCCTTTGTTAGCCCATATTTTGGAGCCGAAAATTTCTGGCGCCTGGCGCGACGCAGTGCATCCTAGCTACTATAGGTAACATTTGATGTTTTCGGTGCAATATGCCTTAGAGCACTGCACAGGCTCGGGCTTACCCGAAAGCCCGGGCCCGGCCCGGCCCGTGGACCGGGCCGGGCCGGGTAGAGCAGTTTTTTCACGGGCTCGGGCCGGGCTCGGGCCGGGCTCGGGCACGGCGTGTGCTTTTTGACCCGGGTCCGGGCCGGGCTCGGGTGTTTTGACGCGGGCCCGGGCTCGGGCATTCTGGTGGTGTGCATGTAACGTGCAGCGATTTATTTTCGGGCATCTCAACTCGGAAAAACATGTATTTTTTGGTCTCGGGCCGGGTTCGGGCCAGTTTCGAGCCGGGCTCGGGCCGGGCTCGGGCCTAACGTGAAGGGGTGGCGGGCCGGGCCGGGCGGGTAACGTAGATTATTTCCGGGCCCGGGCCGGGCCCGGGTCTCGCCATAAAAGTTTTGATCGGGCTCGGGCGGGCAGCCCAACGTAAAAACGGGCCCGGGCCGGGCCCGGGCTGAAAAAATCGGCCCGTGCAGTGCTCTAAATGCCTGGCATGAAAGGTTTGGCACTTTCGTTTTAGCTTCAAGATTTATTATACCGAGTTAATGATGTGATGCAATGATGAGAGAGAGAGAGAGACCCGCTTTAATGATACCCTGGAGATGTTAGCTTTGTTGATCGCCTGACTTAGTACTTTTTTTTTTTTCATAGGAGAATCGCATACCAATAGATGTTGTAAAATAGGTGGCGCGTCACATTTACAGCTGAATTCTAATAGTAATGCATTGAATGCAGCTTCTTAATGTTGGAGTAACCGTTTGTCAAATATATCGTTTTATTTACATAGTTTTCGCACGCGCCGATGGCTGCACGTCTCAGAGCTGTCAATAACTAGTGCTTTGCGCCCCGCTTGTGGTATTTCTACAATGAATTCACAACAATTTGATCGTAGTAATGCTACTCCACATATTGTAAACACCCAAAATACCTCAAATGAGCGACGTTTATCTTGCTATTTTGTTAACAGAAGCAATTTTACAGGTCTGTGATGGTTCTTACTGTGGAGACATTGACACATTTAAACAATATCTCGTTCTGTATACGGTACACAAACTGCGACAGTTGAAATATTGGTGAGTGAGAATGTTGGTCGGTCTCTTTCTGGGTGGCATGGAACAAACCGCAGTCACACATTGCATTCTTGACGAAATTAGCTTGCCCGCTCAGCAGACAATATCAACAAGACAAAGCGCTTTCGTAGTCGACGGTCCAGAGAATTGCTCCACCAAGATGTTTTATCTCTATGCAGGACCGGCGGCCAACTACTCAGACGACGCTGCAGGGGAGACTATTATTTGTCTGTGAACCCCCTTTTTTTCACACGCAGGCAACTCGAGGGAACGGCGAAACAAAAGGGCTTTGGCAGGGATGGCGGCGGTTCGGGACAGTGCTGGTGACTCGCGCGAGGATAATTTCCATACTAATAGGCTGGGTCTTACGGCAAACTCCTCGAGGGGCAAACAGTTGGAAAGTATCTCCTCCCTTTTTCGCCACTAGCCTCTCGGAGAGGGTAGCTACAACCCTTAAAAAGAGAAGGAAAAAAAACGAAAAAAAGAGAACGAAATACACGACGAAATGTATAGAAAACGAGTGAGAAAGAAAAGGGGAGGCCGAGAGGGTAACCAGGTTGCACCTGCTCTCTACCCTCCACTGTGGGAGGGGAGGTAGGCAGAAAAGAAGAAAAATAAGCGATCAGGATAAGAAACGGAAGAAAATTTAAGGACGCTTAAGCTTCGCCTTTAAGAGTGGAACGCGAAAGCGTTATCAGGCGCCGTTCACATCGCATTTTTCTTTGAGTAGGCTTCACTGCAACACAGAACGTGGGAAAGCCAGCTTACAGAGACCGAGCTTACACCGATCCTCGAAAGTCGCTTCCCTTTTAAACAGAAATGTATTGCTGGGAAGACGTTTTTCCAGGGGCAATATAAGTTGTCCTATATTAAAATGTAAAGGCCCTAGGACTGTTTTTATTATTTTATTAATTGTGTGCTATTGCCCCGACACGCGCGCGTGTCCAAAACGCATTAGGCAGGCCAAGTCCCAATTTGACCTGCCGAGTGTGCGAGTGCCATCTGGATAATATTTTCGCAAGTACCCTACCCGAGCGCACCACTGTTGGTATGTTAGAAATGCTGGAAAAGGGGTTTGTGTTTTAGTTTCCTCGTAATTTAATTATGTTTTCTCGTACATTCAAATAACAGTAAGACGCCACCACATCTGTAGGTTGTGGTTAAGTTGTACTTAGCCATTTTAAATGCAAGCATTTGGCGAACATATGCCACTTAGACAGTCTCTATCTAGCCGCCTACGTCTTGGTGCTCTCATGGTCCTTTCGTTAGCTTGGTAGGTACCAAAATTCGTATAGTATGACAAGAGTGTATGATAAACATAACTGACATTATTATTATGACATGCGTGTCATGTAAGTCATGAAACTGCCGCCTACATCTTGGTTCTCTTTTGGTTGTTTCCTTAACATGGTAGGTGCCAAAATTCGCATAGTATGACAAGAGTGTATGACGAACATAAATGATTGGTCATGACATGAATATCACGACATGCGTGTCATGTAGCTCACGAAACAGCCGCCTACGTCTTGGTGCTCTCATGATCGTTTCGCTAACTTGGTAGGTACCAAAATTCGTAGAGTATGACAAGAGTGTATGACGAACATAAATGGTAGGTCATGAGATAAATGTAATGACATGCGTGTCATGTAGGTCATGAAAAAGCTGCCTAAAATGACAATGACCCAGCGAAAAAAAGATTAACACTCAAAAACCATTGAAATGTGTTCGGACGTGGGTACCAAGTGAAGGAAACACTAAAGAGAGAGAGAGAGATAAATTTATTTACAGAAAGGCAGAGAGGTCGGCCTGAGCTGAAACTTGCTCTGGCCTGCTACTCTACACTGGGGAGAAGGGACGGGGAGGAAAAGGGCTGATGGATGATAATGATAAGAATTATGGCAGAAGTCATAGGCATGCGCATGACTCAGAAAAAATTGACAATGACGCAGCGAAAAAAAGTTTACCACTCAAAAACCAGTGGAATCGGTTCGGATGTGGTACTAAGTGAAGTAAAAATCTAAAGGTTTATGGTCGAAGTCATGAGCATGACTAGGGCTTTCGCCTTAAGGTCCCTTAGGCGTAGATAAAGGGACTCCTGCGGAATCATGGCATGAATGTCATGACATGCGTGTCATGTAGGTCATGAAACAGCCGCCTATGTCCTGGTGCTCTCATGGTGGTTTCGTCAACTTGATAGGCTCCCCGCTCACTGCTTCGCATAACATCGATTCCCACAGGGCGTGGGATCTGCCGGCTTTTTCTGACGGATTTCACTGTGAGAAATTCAATTTTTGTCCACTCATACCTTGCGCCGCGTGGAGGGCCTGCGTGGTCGGGGTGTTTCGGGATGATTTTCTCCGCCACGGAAGCCGACATACACGCCGACGCCGGATTTTCTGCGACACTGGGCCCTTAACGCTATCGCGTTAATACGTGATGCGCGTGCACACAAAAACTGAGTTCACCCTATAGTCTAGGAGTAACGGAATAGCCACACAGGATCCTGGAGGTACGAGAAAAAAAGAAGAAAGAGTCCATTATTGGGGGAACGCGTTCACAAAATGTCCTCGCTTTGTTGAGGAGAGCGCTATCATTTCCCTGTTCCTTGTGCATGTCTTGGCTGTTCGGGTAATTGCGGGCAGGCGAAGTCGATGAGAACGTGAACCGAGTGCCTTGTTCTCCGAAGCGTTCCCATTGTCTTGAACGGCTGAGAGTGACGCTTGTTCTATGGGATATACGCAGCATCGGCTGCATCGACGTTCTAAAGACTGTCTTCACTTAAGAGACCCGTTGCCATTGATCTCCACCGTCAACTCCTCTTTTTTTTGCTCGCGCCTGGTTGCGACAAAGAACGTGGATGGAAAGGGAAAAAAAAACTTACGAAGCAATCACACATTCGATCGCACTTGAACATGACTTACTGCGAGAGGAACAAAACCGGGTTTCACTTTTCTGATGTGCCCCCGAACTTTGAAACATTGTTCACGTGTGCACAAAAAAAATGTAAATATATGCAGTATATCGACCTCTCTCTCTTTGCCACATTGTGCTTGCAGTGCGTTGCAGTGCTACGCCAATAAGGTGTAAAAAAACTAATTGTCATGGTTACTGTCCTCTAACAAGCTCTGATACTGAACGCGATTCTGCAATAAAAAAATTTAACGCGTTATAGGCAAGGTAGCACAGTCTGCTATCAAGAAATTGCAAAAAATACGGAAGCTATTAGAAGGCTTAAGTAGCTTGCTAATGAAATAGAAAGAACTAGAGGGTGCCCATGAGCTTTCAAATTGAAAAAAAAAAAAAGAGAGATTGCGTGCTTCTAACGGGAAAAATAAAGTTAACGATGATGACATACTTTTATTGCATCAAAATCAAAGGACAGACTTCGCTAGTAGCTTCTTCACGAAACTAAACTAAATTCTATAAAAACGCTGTTTGGCGAAGCTTGTGACATGTACGAGACTAAATATATCCAAAGAATGTGAAGGCCTCAACCTACAGAGTATGGTTATGTGTTGTACACCGTGAGCAGGATTAGTACAAAAGTGGCCCGCACATTTTCTATTTTCATAAGGCCAAGCATAGTTGCTCCGGATGACTTGAACAAACCAGATCCTTTCTTTCGTTGTGTCTACTTCATTGTGGGCATTTTCGCTGTCGCTGGTACGGGTAGCGTTTTCCCCAACTCAAGGCATGCGGAAAATATAGAGATATATCTATATATAGATATATGTAGATATCGCTACATATATATATATATATATATATATATATATATATATCTTACGAATAAAACTAACTTGCGTACAGTGCAATAACAGAGACGAAGAATGGAGTAGTTTAGTAGTTTCGTGCTACATTAGAATGGATGTCATTTTTTTTTCTTTCATAGGAAAGACGAATTATCAACATAGTAGCTGTTCGACAACGAAAAGCAGTGAGGAATACACTGTTTGATCGCCCAGTTAGATGCGTTGCAGTAAGATATTCGGTTTTTTAAACTGTTTCAACATCGGTTTTTGCAGATTGTACATTTCCTGTAAAACAGTTGTAATTTATTAATTTATCTAATTTATTCAGAGATTGCAGTTTGCTGATCATGGCAAGTTTTCAGAAGAATATACGGTTGTCGTCATTTGCCGGCGACAGCAATTATTTTTCTTTTGGTCATTATTATGGGACTGAAAATTAAAAATGTGGGAATTCTTAATCAACTCTTATTATAAAAAGCAAATAAAGTAGGTGTGCCAAGGTTCTCACATTGTTTTAGTTCAAACAAAGTCCGCGGATGCACGCAAGCATGTTTCATGCCGATGCACAAATTAGACAAGCACAGTTACACACGGGGCTGTGGGGCGAGCATTCGTTATATAAGCCAGCGTCTTCAAAGAAGCATTGAATTGTTCTGTAGTTATTCCAAGCAGTGACGCCAGCATAATTCTTCAAGCCAGGGGCATCACCTGGCAATGGCTAGTCTTGTGCGTTGACCTATACTAGCTCTTTCTACAGCAACATAGCAAAAACTTTTCTTTTCGTGCGACAGTCTCACCAGGAAGCTATAGACATGCGGCCACAGGCGACATGCTAAATAAACTGGTGCAAGAACTCTATGTGCAGGATACGGGTATGGGCCAAGTTTTGGTTTATTTATGAGGTAAAAAAAAAGGCACACATGCAAAACTTGTGGGGAAATATGTGTACCAGCAGAATACGCCAGTTATTCGTAATGCATTAGCGAAACAAAAGAAGTCTTTAAATGCTGCGAACGCTGCAACTAAGAAAAGTCGAATAAACGCGAAACATATGGCGGCTCACTTTTTCAGTAAATTTCGTAAGGTGCAGGTGTTACACCTCACCGCTACTCAAGAACTTCCCGTTCGGGTCGCAAACTCAAAGCACATCACAGAAGATCACTACAGAATAATTACTGATATATTCGTTGCATATTATTGCAATTGTTACCATCATCATCAGCAGCAGCCTATTTTTATGGACACTGCAGACGCTAATGGCATGATGTACAAAAAGAAAAAGAAAAAAAACTAAAGGTGCGCGAATTTTCAAATCAACGAATCAAATCTAAAGCTAAATCTACAAACTAAAGCTAAAAGCTAAAACTAAAAACTAAAAAGCTGAAACTAAAGCTAAAAGCTAAAGGAGGAGGAGGAACAAACTTTTATTTAAACCAGCAGTTTAGCTAAAAGCTAAAAAACTAAAGTTGCGCGAGTTTTCAAAACGAATCAGATAGGTAATATTCGAAACACGGAATATCTATAGAATATTTTGTTTGAATGATCAGCACCCACAAGCTAGCATTAAAGATAAAATGCTATAACAGTTTATATCGTTGGATTACCTCAATCTAACGCGTAGCCCAAGCTTCTATACTACAGTGCGCAAAGTATTGACCTCGGTGCCTTGTTGCTTAATGCTTATGCGACACTGATGCTCATGTGCCACCAATCTGATACTATTATTATATCGCTAAGGAAACTCAGTCAAGGCTCCGATGATGAGTACTTCGCGAATTAAAGAGCACTCTACCATGCACTTTACCATCAGCGCTGGTTTCGGCGTAGCTCTGGTGCTCTTACTTCGCTCGTGATGCTACCATTTTGCTAAACATTTTGTTGATTTCTAATGTCTCATTGTTCATTAACAGTTAGTGACAAAATATCACTTGGAATACTCTAGTCACTACTATACAGAAGCTTACTTCAGTGCTCTCTTCTTTTCTTTTTTTCTTTTTTTTTGGTAAAATTTAATAATGTTGAAGTAAAGCTTTGAAGAACTCGATCACTCTAACGAAAGAAACTCTATTATTATAAAAACTTTCGAAAAGTATTCGATTCATAGTCGTATTCAATTCGTATTCTGTTCGGTTATAAAAATTATTATTCGCACTCGCCTAAAGACATGCCTAGCTAGAGGCTGTTCGTATAGAACTGCGTCTGAAAGTACTTGCGATACCAAGATCAGGTTTATCTTGCATATGGTACTGCTGACGCTAGAGCACTTGCTCATCAATTGCCGTTTCAGATGCACGTTGATGAACTTGCGTTATGGAGATGTAGATACGTGTACCTTGTTAAATCCTCCGAGTTTCATTTTGTCAATGACGGTTGGAGCCTCAGAGATTCCGGTGCGTAGATGTGTGTCTTTCTGCCTCTTTTTTTTTTTTTTTTTTGTTTCTTTCTTTGCGTGACTACACATATGACACGGAAGAGGCTTCAGGCAAAATGACACGAACCCTGCAGTACAAGCACTGATGAACGTTACTATCGTAAGTAATGCTTTCCGCGATTACACATTTCTGAGGAACATATGACGCAAAAGGTGCTTCGGGCAAGACACTTCACATACCAGTATGAACACCAAGTATAACTTGTCATCTTTAGTGAACAAAAAAATAAATAAATGTTGCCCTACGCGCGCCTTTCTTGGAAGCAAGTGAAAAACTACCGTAGTAAAACCAAAAAGCCCATGCCGTGTTTTCTTTGCTTTCACTTTCTGAAGGAGGAGGAGGAATAAACATTTATTGCGGAACCAGCACTTTAAGATGGCCGGGCGTAAGCCTCCCATGAGGGGACGTCGAGGGCTCGCCTCGCCGCCCCCTCACGGGCGTGCTGGGTCGCCCAGGCTTGGTCGTCGAGGGCGGAGCTCCGCAGAGCCTCACGCAACCTCGACGGGAGGGTCGTGGTGTTAATTTGTGTGTACTGTGCTGGGCACTCCCACAGCATATGCGGAAGCGTAGCCGGGTGAGTGCCACAGCACCGGTAGTTGGGGGTACTGTAAACTTCAGGGAATACTTTCTGAAAAGTTCGCGCTTTTTCTTACATGAATTATCGACTGCATGCCGAGGCATGCCAAGCAGCCGTCCGCTGCAGTCGTCCTTGACTTCGTGCCGCGACAACTGCGCCCTATCAACTTGCTCTCTCTCTCTCTAACTTTGGTGACAAATTGACTGCGCGTGGTTTGTGACAGGTGAGCGACGAACCGCGACATACGTACCATTCATGCGAACTGGGGAGATGTTAGCCTCTTGTAGTCGCCAAACTAATCAACGCAATTCAGACACTACCTCTAAAACCAATCTGCCACGACAATATGAAGCCAAGGAGGCGGCTGACTGGTTTGGCAGATGCGAAAGGTTCGCGAGATAAGTTGTGTTCACAGGGTGACTTATTCACTGCTTACCCTTTGAGGGCGCTAAATAGTTTCGACAAGCACGACGTAAAAACAAATAAATCAAAACGTTCTCAGCATTGTTGCGAGAATGTGTACAAGAAATCCATTATGAGTTCGCCGAGAAATCATTTAGTGAAGCAAGAAATATAGGACAGTCTTCAAGAGAAATCGCTTCGCTTGACAAGAGAGACTGGCCATTAAGGAGACTCGTGAAATGCGTGTTAAACAAATTTGCGGAAACCATTTGTGGTGCCGGATTTGCCTCTTTTGTGTCTATGCATTCAAAGGCCTCACCACTTGCGTTTAAAAATAAAAGTGCCTGGCCTTCTTTACTGATGATAAAGTGTCGTACAGCAGCGCCACGTCGCGGCGCCCTGTGAATTTCAAACCTGCAATGTCGGTAATTAAGTGAAGTGGTACCAGCAGCAATATAGTTTTCAACAACAACAACAACAACAAAAATGTAAGGAACACTAGCTACAAGTAGGACAATTCGGGCAGCATAGGATGGATGGATGATACAAGGGTTTGTCTTTACTTCTCCATTGTTGGTTCAAACGGCGTTGCGACTTTGAAAACTGAAACTTTTCCGCAAAATAATGCGTTATAGGCGGTGTCCGAATAGTCGTTGTAGATGACGAAGTAGACGCCTAAGCATACAGGGTTGCGACTTTGAAAACTGAAACTTTTCCGCAAAATAATGCGTTATAGGCGGTGTCCGAATAGTCGTTGTAGATGACGAAGTAGACGCCTAAGCATACAGGGGCCATCTTTAGTCCCGTTGCATTCCTGAGGAAGCCGTCAAAGAAGACAGCCTCGCGAAGACAGCATCGACGTACAAAAAAAAAATGTTGCAGGCTACCTTGCTGTCCAAACAAGATGGCAGCTGAGCAGGAAGTTTGGAGACTTAACGGAAATGCGTTCAACGTAAGCTACGCTATGCTTTTGTTAGGTTCGCACACGCAAATAGTTAAAATACAGATATAATATTTGGTTTA
Organism: Dermacentor silvarum; assembly: GCF_013339745.2. Taxonomy (NCBI): domain Eukaryota; kingdom Metazoa; phylum Arthropoda; class Arachnida; order Ixodida; family Ixodidae; genus Dermacentor; species Dermacentor silvarum. The sequence continues at coordinate 81,853,984 of NC_051159.1, forward strand.
CTCAGATTTTTTTATTGCCGCCGTGAGTTGGCGTCTAGTCGAAGAGACGTCTAGAATCCCAAGATATTGTCCCAGCCAGACAAGTAGGGAGTCTGCATTTTCCGGAAGCGTTGAGATTAAAAAATGTTGCAAGGTATAACTGATCAAGCAGTCGAAATAAGTAAGAGACGATTAGAATACTGGTGGAAGAAAAGCAGGGAAGAGATTGACAGAACCAGAATCATTGGAAACGTAGGTAACGCTACAATATAGGGAGAGAGGGTTTAAATAGGTAAGCTTAAAACGATATCAGATAGGCAAAAGGCTAGACAGTGATAGATGTTGTAAAATCTGGTTAGATCAAGCAAGCTAGGTGACTATTTTTCTCCACGCCGTTCCAAAGGTAATGCCAATAAATATCATCATCGTCGTCGTCGTCGTCGTCGTAGTATTCTACATGGTTCCAGATGTCTCCCATTACTTGGGCTGGAAAGCTGTCGCCTTTGTACGTATACGCAGTCTATCTAGACTGTCTCCGATGCTGGCCAGAATTGGAGTATACCGCTACCTGTGACAAATCGAAATCATTACAATGTGCGCGGAATGCTTCAGGTGTTTAAAAAACTATGACTGCTCGGAAATTTAGAAAGATAAATCGTAGTAAATAACTCCACAAGAGCGCCCGAAGCCGCAAGCACAATTATTAGACTAATTCATCTATTACCCAGCATTCCCGTGATTGTTGAAAAAATCCTTCCCAGCAAATCGGTAGAAAACTGCACGCAGGCAGCATTTTGCTGTCGATTATAGATTGTGGCTGCTAAAGAATGCGAAGGTCATCGCGAATCTTCTGCAAGGTATACCTTGAGTAGGTATACCTTGAGTATAGATAAAGCCTATACCCTGAGTATCTGCTTTATTCAGGTTTTCAACTATATCCTTCCTGGGCTTACGCCCTTACTCATGCTGTTGCCGCCATACGGTCGTCTTCACGCGGTCGTCGTCGTGTAACTGTCTTCACAGGCACGTAAGCTCGCGACCCACGCACACAGCTACTCAATTCACCCGAACAAGTTGGTGCACGTGGTATCGCACCTGCTATCGCGTTGGTTCACCTGGTAGCTAGGTGCCTGCAAAGTGATTCGCATAAGAATGATTGCCACAAGTGCGCGGGATCTGTAGAATAAAAAAAAATATTCTTGTCTTTTTGCCACAACTTTCGTCCTCGGAGACCGAATGCGAAGGGCATCACAATAAACCGCTTTTTGCAGCGAGAAATCTCGCTTCCTGTTTCAGCCAGGATTTTCGGTTTACGGCCACGAAATTTAAGCATATAAGCCGCCTACGCGGAAGAGTGCTTGCAAACACCGCGCGCTGCATGCCATGTATGAAGAATTCGAGAAAAAAAAATTCAGCGGAACGACGGAACTTTTTCTGTCGGCTTGCCACGAAAGCGGCGTTTGTTGTGAGAGCCATGCCCTATCACTGTTTGCGCAGCTGTGCCGCGGCCCACCTTGCAATGTTCCTGTCGGCACTTCAGAATTCAGGAAAGATGCGCGCGATGGTAGGCTCGCTCTTCACTGCGATTCGTGGGGGCTGTAAACCGCTTTTTTGCGGAGTAGTTTTGTGAGCCGAAGCAGCGACAAGCTTACGCGTAAAATTATAGCGGCAGAAGGAATATCGCGGCTTGGTTCAGGCTGTCTGAGTACCCCATTCGTGCACCTTTGAGATAAGGAGTTTGCTTCCTATAAGAAAAGGTATCACGCACGTGAAATGGTGATACGTTTTCAGTATAAACGCGGGTCACCGGAAATAAAACTTGGCTGATTATTGGCGCTCGCCTGTCGCCTCTTTTTCTGTCCATCCGTGTGTTGTTGCGCTACGTTTTGTCATGATGTATGCACCCATATTGGGTGGTTCTCGCAGATACCCGTTGCACTGTTTAAAAATATTTGTCGCTAGGCGTGTTGGTGCGATTTACTGTATATTACCTTTAATGGCGCAAAAAAAAAAAAACAGATTCCACACAGGGAACACGCCACACACAAGCGCCACTAATAGTTTTACGACTACGAACAGGGCTGCCACTGCGTTTCTTCTCCATGTATACCGGTGTCTGGAAAAGGGAGCGTGTGCGTGTGCGCGCACGTGTGTGTGTGTGTGTGCGTGTGCGTATGTGTGTGTGCGTGTGTGCGTGTGTGTTTGTGTGTGTATGTGCGTGTATGCGTCTTTGCGTGTGTGTGTGCGTGTGTGCGTGTGCGTGTGTGCGTGTATGTGTGTGTGTGTGTGCGTGTGTTTGTGCTGCAAAGGACTCGTTTTCGGGCGCAGACAGCATTGAACGAAACGAAACGCAATAATGAGAGTTCGAGGTGTCACGCTTATTATGCGTTCCCGAATAGGAGCTGAAGTGAATCGATCACTTCAGTTCCTCCTGCAGCCACAGTATCAAATAGTAGAGGCGAATCCTATTTTTCCGTTCGCATGCCGAATGTTTCCATGCAGCTGTCGTCTCAAGCCTACGCATTTGACAGCGGTGCACGGTGTATCAGGCTTCACTGCGCCTGTTAAAATTAGATTGTAACCGCACATCGTGTGCTTGAAAGCCTAGCTTGTGGAATAATTGTTTTAAACTACGAGTCGGTGGTAAACTACTATATATAGTAGACGCTTCGTACGTGCCGTAACTTTCGTGGATGCACAATCGTTCAATGTAAACTTCATGCGACATTCGCACAGGTTTGAAGCTTGGTTATGCCTGTGTCAGATTGTACTTGGACTTCAGTCAGCTGCTGTTTTGGACACACTGCAGCAATTTAACTGCACTGCAAAGCTCTGCGCATACGAAAATGTGCTCCTCTGGTAATATTTCTTCCTCGCCTGATAGACAAGTTTAACAAATGTCACTTTAGAACTCTAAAAAACAATGTTTTGTTTATCACTTCGGTCATCACAAAGTTTCTACTTTCCCATTCGGAAACGCCTAGACTTAGACATTGACTCTCAACGAGGACGTTGCTAGAGTACATGAACTTGACATGTCACTGCGACTGTTTATTGAATTGGTGTGCACCTTGAAATGTGTTCGCAACTGGCAGTCTTTCTCACTTCCATTCTTTCCCTCTCCACCACTTTATACGCTTCTCACACTGCTGCAGGCTAGTAAAGCGGACTTTCGTCTGAGTGACCTCCCTGCCTTCTCTTGCTTATGTCTTTCGATCTAAATGTGCCTCGAGGTGTCCGATGCTTCCAGTAAGTTATGTTCTGTTTGTTTCCGTGATTCCTTCGTTGTACTATGCCAGTGGCAATCGAACAACGAGCTGTCCAATCGAGCACCAAAATAACGATTCCCATTTTGCACACACTCATTCAGAATTTTCTCGCAACAGCAACCTTTGATGCAATAAAGTGGGTAACATCTACAAAAGAAATAAACGTTTCGTTGTCATTGCTGTTGAACTTTGTGTTGTGGCGTAACCACGTGCAGGTGCTGATCTCCTGTTATGTACCCTCGGGCGTTGTGTACATAAGCTAGTTCTCTTTCATTTGTTTTGGACAAAACGATACTGCAGTATCATGAGCTAGACAGGAACAAAAAAAAAAACTGACTGTAAAAAATTCGCAAAGGTAATGAAGCAACGCTTGGGTTTCAGCCTTGCCTGAGCATGTGGATTGATGGTTACGGAACTTCTGCGCCAACTGAACCGCCCCCCCCCCCCCCACAAAAAAAAAGAAAAAAAGAAAGGAAAAGAACAAAACGACAACGCAAGCACAACAATGGTGAGCATGTTGAAGCAAAAAAAAAATGTCAACATATGACAACCCAAGCAATAATAAAGCGTGAATCTGAAAAAAAAAGAAAAAAAAACTGTTCACAACAGATGCTGATATTGCCCGGTGTCTTTTACTGCCGCCTAAGTGCTGTCTATGTTTTTGTACGAAGCGCAGAATACATTGCCGATTTCACCATGAGCGTCGTACTCTTGAGATTCACTCTTTTGTAGATCTCGTGCTTTTTCAACTTTCAAGCATTCGGCTTCATTGGCAAACTGAAGAGGAAGAAGAAAACACAAGTTTCAGTTTCATCTTTGTTCTTCTCCAAATGCTGCTTAGTTTCTATATTTGTTGGGAATATTACAACTGCCGTACCACATTTGTTTGCTTATTTCATCTCATGTTTGACTGGTGCTGTTTTTATGGTTTGCCTTGGTTTTTATTTGTATATTTATCAAGGAATTTGTTCTTGTTCTTTCCTTTCTTCGCTCTGTAATCGTTTTATGGTTCGGGACATCATACTAATAAATATAATTGCATGCTATTTCCTGGCGCTTCCTTGAGGTCGTCGTTGTTGTAATACCCTCCCCTTTGTGCCTATCTGTTGGCATTAAAATAAATGAATGAATGAACACTCCATTTATTTTTTTTTTCGTTAGCCTCAGCTTATCACAGATAACCTCGGCATTTTTTTCGTTAATTCTTTCATCCCCTTTATGCTACAGCCTCTGTGCGGGCTTTAGTATGAATGAATGAATAATTATTTAATAATTACTGGACGAATTAATGAGAACTCAAACTGTTTTCTTCAAGTTAGCCATTTTCCATTAATCCTGCACCACACAGAGATGAAGTTTGACAAAGCACGGTGCCAGAAAAAAGGAAGCAGACATAATACCATCATGCCCTTGCGCAATTATGAGCTCTCACTGGTCGTCGTTCTCTCAGTCTACTCCTTCAACAACCGCTCTGTACAGTGTCGCCCTTTCCTGAGCTTTCTCCGCTCACATACACCGAGCCGGCGTGTCCACTTCATCACTTTGCTTTCAGCCTCTATCTGCGTGGTTTGTGTCGGTATCTTCACTCGCGGGACCGCCATTGTCCAGCGACGGGCCGTTCACGGGTGGCCCCAGATTCTTTATAAAGTGTCGCGGCAATTCATCTTCCTCAAGGGACGTTCCATTCTTCTATGAGCGTCCTCGGCCTTCGCTTCCATCGCATCGTCGTGCGCCTCCTCTCCATTTCGTCAAGCAACAATCTGTACACGCCAGCCTCGTTTCGTCGCTAGCAAGCTTTTCGTGGACTTGTAAGTGCGTGTCATTACACTCTGTTTGAAGGAGGCTGTGCGTTGCCTTTCCACTCTAATAGCTTGTAGGACCGTTGCTCATTTAACCCTCACGTTAAATTGCACCGGACGGGTCGTTTATGGTTTTCAATGCCTCTCGTGTCCTTCACATATTCTAATTAAGGAGGTGAGTGTTCATCGCTAACCAAACAAGTGTTACTTTATACTGCGCACCCAGTATGCGATAGAGGGCAGGGTTGGGTACATTGATTTTAGCTCGCGTACAATAGGCTGCGTAAGTATCCTCCGTAGCAGCAGTGTGCTTTGCACGCCGCGGACTTTGTCGCAGCTTTATCGCGATGACGTTAAGGGCCACGTGTCGCAGCGGTGGTGGCGTTGTCCGTTTGAGAAACATCAACCTGAACCACGCAGGCCCTCCGCGTGGCGCATAGTCATTACTGAACTAATTTAATTTCTCAAAGTAAAATGAGTCACAAAATTGGTGAAGTACGGCTTACACACAACCTACAGACATGGTAGCGTCGGATTGTAATTTGAATATACGAGAAAACATAATTCTGTTACGGCGGAAACTCAAACACAATCCCCATTTTCCAGGTGCCGTTTAAGGTGTGTCTTAGTGGGAGCGGCGCGCCCCGCTCGGTTTCTTGCAACACCATCCAGATGGCGCTCGCGTCCGCGCATCCGCGGCAGTGGCGGATCCCACCGTGCGGGGAATGAAAAAAAAAAACGAACCAGGATACTCGACTTCGAGCATAGCGCTCACCGCAAGTGTTTGTAGGTAAACATTACGGTTACATAAGCTGCAGTTGCCGGGTAGCGTGAGAAGCAGTCAGTTATCTTTGAATGCTGTCACGTTTCACTCTTAAAAGCGAAGCTTAAGCGACCTCCAAGATTTCTTGTAATGAATAATCGTCGCATGTCAAATGTCTGACCTGAAAATTATGTTTTGCGAGCGTGTTATTTAGGTATGTTGAGTAACAAAGCCACGTGATTTACTTCGGTGCAATGATTAACAAGAACTCGTTTTTGCCATAAATGTGCCGTCAATTTTTCTATAGTTGACTCTTTCAGTTTTGTTGTGTTTTCACTCTACTTCCTTTGTTCTATTTTCAACTATAACCACTGCAAAGCAGCTCATGCGTTTTAACAAGGCCACGTTATATACAGGAATCTTTTACGTACTGTATACAACGTTTGGTTGTTTCAAAAGTATTTGACACTGGTAAAATTGAACTTGTTTTCTTAAATTATAGAAAGACGCATAGCTGCCCATGTATTTGAAATAAAAGGATCTCCGCTCAGTTAGAACGATGGCGTATCGTATTCATCTGTAACCGTAGTGTTTGGAAAAGGAATGAACTGGAGCAGCAAGCACTGTACTCACGAGCCACGTTAATCCTGCTAAGGTCTGCAATTTGTTCCGGAGCCATCGACTCTCCCTAGCAATTAGTGACGCACATAGATAGACGCATGCACATAAGCACGCACACATCCTCAAACAAGCTCACCGGAGGGATATCGCCACACGTGAACTGACTCGACCCTCTTCCAGACTCATCGCTCGCAGCTTCCTACGACGTTCTAGAAAGTTACGGCTGCAATATCCGACATTACTTCGTTTCTTTCGCGTCACACCTGCGCGTTCTGATGCCTTCGGACACCGCCTCGTTCCCCTGTGCCTACCGCTCCCCCCTGGGGACGAAGGAGCATCAGAGCCAGTGAGAATCAATTTGCACCGCGCCATCGCAGCCCTCCCACTTCTCCAGCCTTACTCACTCCACGAAGCTTCCAGCCGTCTCCCAGGTGACCCTCCCACACTAAGCTCCGAAATCCCCCCAACCGTCCAAATCTCCTTTCGCCCCTGTATTCCCGTGCCGAGCAGGGAAGCTTCGTTCCCGCGTCCCCTTCTGTTGGAAGACACAAAGACCAAACTAAACTATGGTCACTGGGTTAGACACAAAGAGAATCGCAGGCACGACCTTGGACTTTGGCCTTCACGCACGTGCCTACCAAATACCATCAGCTGTTTTCTTGGGTAAACAATAGGCGCTGAATTTTGGATGGCACAGCCAGCGGGTGTCGAGGCCGTTTTCCTTAATGTATAAGCGCTTCCTGCCTGACTATCTTGCAGTGGCAGCGCTTACGTCACCACCAATACACATATCAAACACTGTGATTTAACGCTTTAACTGACAGCTCAACAATATTAGTGACCTGACAAAAGCTTCTGTAAAAACAATATCAATTCAAGTGTTAGTCTGGGTCTATATATTTAGCTTTCCTAGTTACCTGCTCAATAGTGGTCTTCACAAAAAAAAAATTTGACAGTAGCACCAGCAGATGTTTTCGTAACACAGGCTTCTTCATTCTCTTCATAGCCCACGTGGTGGTCGTACTCTCGCCATTTGGAAAATTGTTTCTTTTGTTTAAGCATGCTCTTAATTTTTATCGACATAGAGGTGCGTCTCAACAACATACATTGGCATTGTGAATGTGTTTTTGGTATTAGATATCCTGTAAGCGGTGCACGATAGCACTCCGCAAAATTGTTTAGCTGCCAGTTAAGGCTTGCGGCACGCTTTTTGTGGTGTGCAACAGTCGTACTCCCTTCCAAGTCCTTTAGAATTCCGGGCTGAAATTGTTTAGCGGATATTGCATTTACATGAAATAAAAAGTTTCAATCACACATTTCAAATTATGGTTTGTGCGTAATAAAAAAGAATGTCTTGGGTAGGTGACATAAACACTGCATAAAAGCGTCAGTTGCGAGCTTCTAGCCACTCCGATCATGTTGTCTCTCCATTACTGTGAACAAAATGCTATTCTGAAGTACAATGTGAGGACAACGAGGCGCCAGCACAATATTTTCACTCACTGCAAACCACTCAGAGTTTCATTCAAACTGCGATAATGCACCTGTACTAAAAGTTGATACTACTTAGAGCATTCAGTAGGCAGCTAAGATTTTATTTGTCTCGCATTGTTGATAGACTTTCATCACCGCGTAATGTAGACTAAGCAAACTGACACTTCTTCGACGACGTCGAAAAGTTAAAGCTTTGTGTTTCTATTGATCCCCGTTACTGAGGGCCAGGCACGGGGTACGACGAAGGGGAAAAGCACGTCTCTATCACAAAGCCTAGAACATGGCTCCAGGATAAACTTTCAAAGTGAAAATGCCTGAATATGCCTAAATATGCCTAAATTAAATGACCGAAAAATCATGGCAAGTTACCGGGTTTGCGGCAGGAAACTAGTCCTTGAGTTTCTCTCCAGGCAGTATTTAACTGAGTGGTCACTGTTTTCTTTGGCACAGATCGAGGTGCTCCTTCTTTTAAATGTTCACAATGCAATGCGTTTCTGTGTTTAAAAAGTACAAAAACTTTTCTGTCCCTTCCATCCATTAGTTTAGCTCTAAGAAACGATGCGCTGTGGGCTATCATAAGCAAGTAAGAAACACCGGTTTGGACCACACATCGTCGTGCGCCTCCTCTTGCCATCGCAAAACGACTATCTCTAAACGGCAGTCTCGCTTCGTCACTAGCAACCTTTCCATGGTCTCGTAAATTCATGCCCCTTTAACTTCAGTTTAAATTCACCTCTAACTGACAGCTCAACAGTATTGTGGACCTACTGCACCTCGCTGAGTTTTCGAACAAACGCTTTTAAATTTTTTTCAGTGTATATTTTCGCTTCATGAAGAAGAAATAAAGCAATAAAAGTATGCTAGGGAAGGTCTCTCGTATCTTGCAAGTAAAATGGTTTGATATGTCACAGGCCTGTGCGGCACAGGCAGCACAGTCACAGCGTAAGCTGGTTGAGCAGCGCCATAGTAGCTCCAATTTCGGCACCACGCACAACAAGGTCTTCGCGGCAAAGTGTCTTCGCCTAGATTTTGACGAGAACGATCTGAACTGTCCGCCCGGCGTCGGCGGCGAGCTGCGGCTTGTAATGCTCTCTGCGCAGCAGTCTGCTGAGCTTGATGATGCCTGGTTGTAGCCGCGCACGTAGCTCTACGATTCGCTTCTGCAGCAGCGGTTCGTATACCTTGCGAGGAGACGCCATAACGTGTACCGGAGAGGTACCAAGAGTACGTGGTGCACATCTAACATCGGGATAACGTTGATTGCGTGCCTCGTATGAATCGCATCTCGTCGGCCGCGGTGGTTGCAGGCACGTTAACTAGATGGCGCCACCATACTGGCGGAGGCTCAGGTCGTCGGCGCCTGCGCGCCTGCCTATAGGGCGCGTATAAAGCGAATTTTTCTTCTGCCTGATAGCAAGCGCTTGCGTGGCTTAGTGGTGAAGTATCCGACTCCCACGCAGCGGGACTGGGTTCGATCCCGGCGGAGAGCTTGCACTTTTTTTCGCATTTCCGGCGATAGCGGTTACGGGGCGGCGGTGGCATCATCGCGACCAGAAACGGCTATTGGAATGAGCCCATAACGGATTACGCTGTAGTAAAGCAGAGCTACTTGCGACTGCCAATGTCGTCGGCTTTGACGCCGCCAAGCCTTGCAATATTTTCGCCCTTTTATTATTTCTTGTGGCCCATTGCGCGCTGTTTATAAATTAAACAGCACGCCTGAGTCGCTTAACAATCGTCAAAATCTGTAGCGTAAAATGCTCCACCGCTGGTGCACACTTGAGCAGTAGTTCTTCAGCTTGGCGCATTGATTATGACTTGGCGCTATTGAAATGCTGATTAAGTGCATATCTTCGGCGTAATTGTTCACTTGCTCGCGCCAAACTAATTCCCTTACCCATTTAAGGTATGGACCATAAAATAGGCGGTAACAAAAAAAAAAACGATCAAAGCCGAAAAGAAAAGGTGGAAAAGAAATAATAACGACGATGTAACAATTAAAAGAAAACAAATAACGTAAAATCAAAGGCCTGGTTTTGACAAGCGAAGGAAAACCGGCATGATTAAAAGTGTTTTGAAATTAATCACGAATTTTGAGAAATGGCACATGGACATTTGCATGAAAGTGCATACTTTGGTATCGAAATCAAGTACAGTCAAACCCATATATATCGAATCCACATATAATGAATTATTGTGTAAAACGAACAGCAGTGAAATCCCCTTGAAAATGTTTGTACACAATTTTTATTTTATATATCGAAATACCTATAAACAGAACTTTTTTGTGATCCCCTTCAGATTCGATATATCCCGGTTCTTCTGTAGTCCCTTTTGTCCTTCTCGTTAGTAGCTATGACGTTGCGTTGTTAAGCACGAGGCCACGGGTTCAAATCTCGGCCACAGCGGCCGCTTTTCGATAGGGTCGAAATCCAAAAACGCCCTCGAACCCTGCATTGAGTGTACGTTAAAGAACTCCGGGTGGTCAAAATTAATCCGGAGTCCCCCACTTTACCGCGTGCCTCATTATGAAATCATGATTTCGGCACATAATACCATGAAATTTTTTTTTCTTCTTGCTCTGAGGGGTCATCAGAGCAAAAAGATGGCGCAAGTACGGCCAGTAGGTGGACGAAAACTAAAACTAAGATTGCAAAAAAAAAAGTGCGAGCATCTGGCACGCACAATTTTCACGGTGGATAGCTCTATTTGTTCCTTCTTTTTTTTTCGCCACTGATCTCCGTTAGTAAATACTAGTGCAGTTGGAAAGAAAACCGATTACTGTGAAATAGAACGTGGTGCCATGCCAAGCGCTCATGCGAAATAAAAAAGAACAATTCTAATGCAGGCACAGTTATCTTTGGACGACTTCAGAGCGATGGCGTAATTTTTCAGCGGTAAACAGGGTGCTCGAGCTCTCGGTAGCAGCCCTCTTGTGTCTTTCGCCACTACCTTATTTCTGAAGGTGCTCATTCATAACTCTCGGTGTTGTTCCTTCTTTCCCCACTGCACGTTACTGAAAAAAAAAAAACATACCCCTCGAGAGCAAACGCTTGATTGCCTAAAATATGTGTGGATAGTGCAGTGGTTCTGGCGTATATGTTTTATCTTCGCAACTGCGGGCTTACAAAACTGTACCGCGTGCCATTTTCGTCTCGGTGCTTTCACAATCTTTGTACACTGGGGCTTTTTCCACGAAAACAGCGCCACTGGTAGTCGGAGTTAAATGGGACTTTCATCGCTCCTTACTAAACTTCCTAAACCGTATTTGTTGGGAAAGCAGGCACTGAACAGGCCTGCTCACGCAAGGTGTTCTCCCAGTCGTTTTTCACCTTCTCAAATAGGAAGAGAATAAGCAGCCTCGAGACATTTTCCTCGCAATTCCTAGCCCAATGGAGGGTTGGAGTGGAGTTGCGATGGAGTTGCGTTGCCGTCACCATTTACAAATTACTGATACAAAGACAACGTGTACGATTGCCCCGGTGTTCTTTCTTCCAAAGTCTTGCATGTATAATCAGTTCATGATAGGTTTAATCCTCGAAAACGACCATTCTCGCTCGCATCATTGTCGATGTTCTGCCGTTTCTCTACCACACCTTCCTACAGCTCCATTTCGAAACCTCTAGCCGAGATTACGTCATTGCTACCACAGAATTAGAACACTCGCGTCGTTTTACCTTAATATATACGAATGGCCCTTAGGTTTCATGAAAACGCTCTTAAGGAGCTTAGATTCTGCGCTGGCCTACTTTAATTCTGAAATTTGTGCTCCAACGCTTCTTAAAGCCCAAGTGCTTCTCTCAAGACTTGGAGAATAGTTTCGTGTATCGCGAGGAAACGACTGCATGGACAGCTCATCTAGCGGGAGAAATCTAAGCAAGGAAGGAGCTAGTGATGAAAAGAGAGCGGATACGGTAAGAATGAGATATTGCGCAAGTGCTCGCTGTCAGATGGTTGGCCGAATACGGGAGCAGGGTGTGACAGGGAGATTAGTATTATTACGTTTGAAGACATTGAGACTTGATGAGACAGCTCAAAAGACGAACACCAAGAAAAGAAAGAGCAAGACAGTGCACTGTCTTGTTGCTCCGTCAGCGATATCCACAGCGGATTTTCTATTCTTCTCTTAATCCTTCTCTGCCCGTTTCCCTTCCCCCAGTGTAGGGTAGCCAACCGGGCTCAGTCCTGCTTTACCTCCCTGCCTTTCATTTATCATTTTCTCTCTCTCTCTCTCTTCTTTGTATTTGTCTTTGGCGCTGTTTCATCGTGTGGCCACGACAACTTGTCCAATTGTCCCGACAGACACAGAGAAAGAAAATGAAAAGGAGCTGCTGCCCCCAGGAGAGACATAACAGCTGCCTGCTCTTTGGGGAGGAGAGTTACGGATGCATACAAATCGAAGATAGGAAGGCACGGAGAAAAAAGTGGAAGGTTTCCCTCTGCAAAGACAAAACTCAAATTGCGTAGAACTGTAATGGCGATTTGGGCTGTATAATGAAAAATATACAATGACAGGCGCGTAAGTCTACCTTCAGTGCCTATACACGATAAGGATTTTGCTCTTTTGAACTTATGTAACCCTTAATTAGCTTTTTAAATGCGGAAGCATTTCTATGCCTACCCATGGATGAAACCCGTCCGTCCGTCCGTCCGTTCTCCCGTCACGTAATACGATCGCTTTCAAGATAGCGCCCACAGCAGCGTGCGAATTGACCTTTGTGCCGGCTCTGACTTCAACGCGAACTAAGCGGCGAAAACATAGCGCACGCGAAGCTATCAGCACTCGGCGCCCTCTGCTCCCATCGCAGATCGCTTTTAAGATATAGCCCCGTGTGACCGCGCCATACCCAGCCGCCGCTGTAGTACGGCTGATCACGGTTGATAACAGTTCGACGTGGATGGGTAAGGCACTAAAGAGCGAGAACGGCTTAGAATGATCGAAACGTCATCAGCACACCTGGCGCCGTCCCCTACAGTAATTTGCTTGCGTCATCAATTCACCTTGCATCGCCGTCCACAGCAGTTTGTGTCGCCGCAGCGTTGTCATTTGTACTGGTCGGATCAAGTTTGATAACATTGATAATGACACCAGGCTGCGTTGGTATGAAGAAGGGGCACAATGCTTACGCATACGTAGACAACTCCCACAGGAGTTTCTGCGTGAATTTTTTGTTTAACTGATTATTTTTAACATGCATGTGTTGTTATAATATTGCAGCTGGTTCTTAATCCTGCTGATGTGACACGTGTCACTGATGCCGTGTTTGATAGCCCTTTAACCCTTCTGTATAAGCGACGGCATGTTGCCGACAGTTGCAGATCTGAACGAGCACAGCACCAACACCAACACCACTAGCATCAGTATGCAGTTCAGTGAATTCAGCGAGAACGAAGTGTATCAGGACCGGTCCACAAGTCAGTAAAAACGTCAGTTGCTGAAATGCAGCCTCACAGGAATCCGTCGACACGTATGGCGTGTCCTTGTGAAGAAGGGATGTCAGAGGAGAAGCAAGCTGTGCGAAATTCTTGATAAATCGGCGGAAATATGAGCAAAGGCCCAAGAAACTTCGGAGGTCTTTCACCGTCTTTGGTTGCTGAAAGTTACGAACCACCGCAATCTTTTGTGGATCTGGTCGTATTCCCTGGTTGTAGACCAGAAAGCCTAGTACAAGAGCTTCACGTTCACCGAAGTGACACTTTTTGGAATTTAAAATAAGGCCAGCTCGCCGTATGCAGTCAAGCACGATAGATAAGCGGTGATTATGCTCTTGAAACGTCGTACCATAAATAATCACGTCATCTAGATAGCACATACAAATTTCCCCATTGAGTCCGCGGAGCACTGTATCCATAAACCTCTAGAATGTCGCCGGAACGTTGCACAAGCCGAAAGGCATAACGTTGAACTCAAAGAGACTATAGGGTGTTACGAAGGCTGTCTTCTCCTTGTCCAAGGGGTGCATAGGAATTTGCCAGTATCCTGACCGCAAGTCAACGCAAGAAAAATGTGACGCAGAGTGCAGACAGTCGACGGCGTCATCTGTACGTACCAGTGGGTACACGTCTTTCTTGTGACGGCGTTGAGACGGCGGTAGTCCACGCAAAACCGCCACGAGTTGTCCTTCTTTTTGACGAGAATCACCTGGAGATGCCCGCGGACTGCATGATTCTTGTATGACTCCTTTCCGCAACATTTTTTGCACCTGCTCGGTGTTGATTTTCTTCTCAGAAGGCGAAACGCGGTAAGGCTTTTGACGAATTGGCCACGCTTGCCCGGTATTAATTCGATGTTGCGTACGAGACGGCGGCAGCGTATTAGTTGATTTTTGGTCTTGCGCGAAATCAAACACTGAAGCGTACTTGCCAGCACCTCTTGAAGGAGACGCCATGCAGCAGAAGGCAGCGACTTGTTGATCATGCGCTCAAAGTCAAGGGAATAATCAGGGTAGGAATCAGGATGGGATTTCGCTCCGGCAGACGTCAGTTCCACGGTTTGGACAGTCATCGTAGTTTCTTCGTCAAAGCTTGCTAGTTTATGTCCTGCCGGCAGAGATATCGATTGTGTTGAGACATTTACTGTCCACAAGTGGGTAGAGCCGTCTACGGTGAGCACGAGACAACGAGGCACTATCACATTTTTCTTGAGCGCGTTGTTGAAATTAGGCTCGACTAAACCACAGCAGGATCCCTTACGAGGACGGAAGAGTGTACGGGTACGAACATGGCTTTCCGTGGGGACACACAAACATCTTACGACACCGTGAAAACGTCCGAGGTATCATTAATGAATTCGGTCACGGGAGTACGCACGGCGCTGCGCAGAGAAATGGCGCCACTACCACAATCCAAAGTCGCTCCACATTCACGCAAGAAATCAATACCTAAGATAACGTCATGGGTAGTGCGTGCGAGCACAGTAAGTTCAGTCCTAAACTTTTGATTACCTATGGTGATCGATACACAACAAACACCAATAGGGCGCCACAGTTCTCCGCCAACACCGCGAAAGGTAGCGTTCCGGTCCCAAGCAAACAATACTTTTTGTCCAAGACGATTTTTGAAAGCCAGACTCATTATCGAGACTGCAGCCCCGGTATCAACTAATGCTACCGTACTCACATTGTCTACATAAACACACACTTTTTTTAACATCACTGCACAAGGGGGTCTTGATGAAGGTGATCGTACTGCGGCCTCACCCCCATCGGTCATACCAGCTAGTCTCCCAGCGGTGGCGGTGACCGAGAGCGACGACGCGGTGACGGGGATCGCCGTTGTCGCGTCGGTGGCGGGGTAAGGCTGCGGCCGGACATCGGGGAGTAAGCTCGTGTCCCCCGTTCCTGTTGCCGTCGTTGAAAGGAACTGGGGAACGACCACGGCTCGACTGCGGACGTAGGAGGGGTGTAAGCATTAAATCGCGGAGCTCGTTGCTGGCGGTGAGGGCTGTACCTAGCGATGTGTCCAGGCAGACCACAGCGGTAGCAAGTGCAGGAGTCGCGATTTGTCGTCCCCGGTGAGAACGGGCTGGCTGGTTGGTTGTAGACGGGAGAAGGAGTCCAAGTAGGAAATCTTTGGGGTGGAAGTGGCCTGCGTCCCTGATTTCCGAGAGGGCGCGTGTTCCTGCTTTCAAACCGCTCGGTATAGGTCACACGAGGTTCCGGATAACTCTGGCGAGACCAAGATGTCTGTGGTGGATGAGGGCGCTGATCAAAGACACATTGATCACACTCATGAGCTGGGTCGGCAACTCGAAGCAGAGCAAGCTCTACTTTGAGTACTTGCCGTATTACCGAGGAGTTCTCGTCGTCAGATGGGACTGTCAAACTTGCAACGGTGGTGACATTGTCTAAGCGCCAAAATTTTGGTAAAATTCTCTGCATTTTAAGGGCTTCAAACGTCCGACAGTGCCGCCTTAGGTCGGAAGGGGCTCTGAGGTCTTCTTTCGTTATCAGAAAATTATAAACATATTCTGCGATTCCTTCCAGGAGATGCCCCACTTTATCTTCATCAGACATTGTCGCAATCACTATTCCGCATCATTTTAAAACAGCTTCAATGTAAGTTGTGCATGTCTCGCCAGGTAATTGAGCCCTGCGTGAAAGCGACTGCTCAGCCTTCTTTTTTTTTTAGACATCGAGTCACCAAAGCACTTCTTAAATTCGTCAACGAAATCGTCCCAGGTTGTCAACACGCTCTCATGGTTATCAAACCAGAGAAGTGTGGTCCCGGCGAGAAAAAATACCACGTTCTCGAGCTGCTTCGTAGTACTCCATCGGTTGTGGCGACTCACTCTTTGGTAGTGCTTCAACCAGTCTTCCACGTCTTCATCCGGCTTCCCCGAAAAGGTGCTTGTATGTCGCTCCGGTGTCCCGTAGCTGGTCTGGCCTGTGCGATGGTCTTGGGGCTCACCGCCGATGGTGCTTTCTCTCGAATCTTCCATGTCCGCTGCCTGTGGTGACAAGCCAGCCTGCTCCGTCGCGAAGTCGGTAGAGCCACGAGGTCATCTAGGGCGATGTACCCAGCACTTCCACCAAATTGTTACGAAGGTGTGTGTTTATTTACAGGTGATGATAGATGAAAGCACATGAAGGGAGCAGCCGAAGGCGAAAACCAGTCCGGTACGATGAACCGACCAGTTCAAGCGCGCGCTCCACACACCTCTGTGTCTTCTTCTAACCTCCGCGCGTTGCCGCTACAATTTATATTGCCAAGTACTATTCTTTCTCTAGAGCAGTGTCGATGCAAAAGACGCTATCTGGCGCCAGCTCTCGACCATATGGTTCAGCACCTGATACCCTTGTAAATATGTTGTAAATACGTTTTCCTTGTGCACATAAGCTCCATAAGCCGAATTCATAAAGCTATATATATATATATATATATATATATATATATATATACGAAATCGGCTTATTGAGCTTATGCGCAAGTTTAAATGTCAGCTGTATTTCATAGACTTACGTGGGGTTATCCCAGTGGGATATGATGACTATGCCGAATGTTCGGCGCACTTTCCCGTGGTGACACTACTTATATGCTGCTGAATTGTGTTGTAATGTGTGCAGTTTTTGTTGCTATTTTCATCTGGGAAGTGTGTGCGGCTTTTTTTATTTTGGATAGCCGGCCCTCAAGCCGCCTATTCCTATTTTTTTTTTTCTTTTTATAACACAGAAGGAAAAGTAACAAAAAATATCTCGTCACCAGTGTGGTATCGGCACTCAGTGCAGAAACAGGCTTAATACGAAAACGTTACAGAATTAATAACCAATACACAGGAGAGGGAGAGGCGCAAGAGCTGCCAGTATTTTCGTGCGCAGCTAACATATTAACTCATTTAGACACGGCACGAAGCAGTGAAGCCGACGAACATACGCACTCATACAGTAAAACTTTCCCATACAGGAATTCGTATCCGACAAACGAAGTTTGCTATTTCGCGGGCAGCGGGCTAACCTAACAAAAAAAAATCGTTGACGACCTGGCATGAACTGCTATACTACAAGAAACAATGAAACATTCAGATGCATCTGGTAACTCCTTGTATCTTATATTCATTACCGCTATTTCCACAACATTCAGAAGTCACGTGGCTATCAATAAACGCAGTCCTTTGCTACTACACACACGCATTAATAACTCCTTGCGGATGAGACCTCCAGCGCGTAGTTTGCGTTAAGAAGGATTCGTGCGGGACTGCGCTCATCAAGGTACTGCTACCTGTCAAAAGTAAGGCCGCACTTAAACCGCCACCTGACTACCATCCGTGGTTCTGTGGCCCATACCATAGGTCCCTGCTGAACTTCATTGAAGACATCGGCCTATATATGTACATATAAGATGCTACAGCCTTTTTTATGCTGCATGCAGGACAAACTTTCGAATGAAAATAAAGAATCTTCCCAGCGTCGGCGCCACGCAGAGAAAGCGGCGCACCTGCAACCGCTGCCGGAATGAGCTGAGTGCTTGGGGAACAAATAAGCTAAAGAAATGTGGTGCAATATCAAATTAGCTCGCGCTTTCGACAGCATTCAGTAGCCGCATAAGAGTGTGAAGAAGGGCGTAAAATAATTGCAGGTGAGCCTGAAAAGGAGACCTCGGTGGCGCGACAGTAAGAATGTCGGTTCTAGACGTATAACTGGGGAGTGCTGAAGCTTGCGAAGAAAACGCGATAAGCGTTAAATATCACGATAAATAAATGTTGACAACATAAATCGCACTTCATTAAGTGCAGTGATTCCTTGATCAAAAGCGGTGCTTTCTTAAAAGCACGAAACCGTGTCTGGCGCAGCCAACATCTTGCCGTGATAAGAAACGCTTGTTAGCAGTAATTGTGCGCAGTGCATAAGAAGTTAAAGCACGCATGTAGACGGGCAAGGGGTGGATTGACTGAAGAGCGGTCTTTCAGAAATTATGCCCGTATTTCG
Source organism: Dermacentor silvarum (assembly GCF_013339745.2). NCBI lineage: Eukaryota > Metazoa > Arthropoda > Arachnida > Ixodida > Ixodidae > Dermacentor > Dermacentor silvarum. The sequence continues at coordinate 81,872,333 of NC_051159.1, forward strand.
ACTGGCGCAATGTGATCGCAGGAACAATAATAAGCAACGGATGATTAGTGATTGGTTAACAGGGACCAAGGTGACCAAACGCTGGGTTACATACAGCTGTGCTAAAAAGAACTTGAACGGCGCCCTTACCCGCAGAAAGCGGCCGCAAAATTCTTGAAGTTGGAAGCTCATTGGTTATGCGCATCAGGAAAGATCCTAAGCACGCTTCTGCACACTCACTAATAAAGGACAACCGAAAATTTATTAACATGTGCGTGCAGAAACTCGTGCGCACGCACACATGCACCAGTACGCATATTGCAAAAAGCAGGCTTCGGCTGTGGGTAGGAATGCGTGCCCAGAAATACGCAAAAATTATCGACGTCCCTGGAGCGAACGTAACATTAAATGCGTCTAGTCCCAGTTGTACAAGTGTCTACAGAATACTGGAGGTCTTTCTCGGAAACGAAAGCAGAGTAATCAATGAAACAAGTCAGAAAGCCAAAACAGAGAGCCTCAACAAGAAATGAAGTGGGCAAAGAATCACTACTCGCGAATACACACCGGAGTGGACGCAAACTACAAGAGAATATGCAAAGTAAACTATCCCCGGACCAAGTATAACACGTGCTGTCTTAAGTAAGCTGCAACTTCTTGGAAACGATAGGTGCCTTTCCTTATTGACCTTAGAGCCACTGCCCAGCGAAATTACTGCTGGCTAATGGAGGAAGACGCCGGTTCTTGGTGTCTTTGTTCAAAGGAATGACCGATCAGAAGGCTGATTGGTCGAGTTCCGCGCATTTAGTTCCACCTGGACGTTGACAGTGATGATTTGTCACTTCAGCTGGTCTGTCAGCAAATCTCGCATATTGTTGTGCAAAGCGTGCTTACAATTGTGTTCCGCAATTCTTATGCGATGACGTAGCTATCGCATTGTTGTGTGCCCTTGGGTTGTGCCACTTTTTAGGGAAACTTGACTGAAATTTCCACGGATACAAAAGTGCGTAAATATTAATTGCTAATTTTCCTGAAATTAGCAGTCTTTGTTTTACTGGTCGACAAGATATGGCGATCACCACGGTTGACATTTTATTGCGACAGCAATTATATGGCCACTCCAGGCGCATTTCTACCGTCGGCGTTGCCGTCAGCGTGAGGTTCCGTATAAAGTCCAAGGGCGATAAAATTGTCGCCGCGCGCCATATGCTGAATGTGCGAGTGAAAGCGTGCGAACGTGAGCCGGCGATCGTGGCTCAATCTCGCCCGCGCGAAAGCGAGGAAAGCGGGCAGGAAGTGCGCGACGCACCTAACGTTTCGAGGCATTGGGGGGAGTGAGGGGGGCGGCGTTTTACTCCGGCTGAAACTGCGTATGTGGCGGCTGCGCGCGGTCGCGCTGTCGTATCTTGCGAGCGATCTGCGTTGTGGGCACAGCCTAGGTGCGTCGGCGGCTCGTAGCTTTCTGCTTGCAGTGTGTTCGCGGCACTCATGCAGTTTGTATGAAGCGATAGACCGCACGAAGGTCACTTCGCTCGGTGCTGCCTGCCCCGTTTCCTCACGCCAGCGTTTTGACAGGGAGTGCCCGCGGTCATCGAGTGTGATGTGTTCAGGTTTTCTGTGCGCGCTGACACTATGATTGTTATTATAGTTAACAAGCGAACGATTGCAAGTTGACGCGGCTGATAAAAGTACTATCCTTAATTCAGTATGGCTCTCAGCTAGTTTGATATCGCAATCGATGCTTTTTCTTTCCGGCGAAACTGCAACTTTTGGCAAGAATTGTGGTCAAGCATGGTGCAAAATCCACGCTTATCGCGTGAACTGTCCACCGTACATGCTGACATTGCGTGCATGCAAGAAACTGTGATCCTATCCTACGCTTTTCTTTATGTATATATTGTCACGTAGGTGACGGTGAGCTGCCTGGCACGCAGGCAGACAGAAAGTAACACTGCGTCGACGGTAACCTTAAATTAGAATTTATTGGGGGAACTTGTGCCCCTAAGGCAAGAGAGAGAGAGAATAAACATCTTTAATGTATAAAAGGCAAGCAAACTCGGCAACAGCGTAAACAGCAAGCGCGCCAACGGCGTTCGTCGCACTCTGGCAGCACAAGTGGTGGACCCGTATTTATACCCTTCTGCGTCCATGATCGAAACGCGCCAAGCGACGCCGCTCGCGTCCGCAGCAACGCCACTCACGTCGGTAGCAACGGCGCTCGCGTCGGCAGGAGCGCCGCTCGCGTCGGCAGGAACGCCGCTCACGTCGTTTGCGTCGCTGGAAGCCGAATTAAGGCACGTGGCAATATATGCTAGTACAACGGCCCAGCAATTTCTTGTTTCATAGGACTAGCTCTAAGGGTCTGGGTGAAAACCTAGACAATATAGAGCCGAATGCATGGGTTGTATTAGTGGCGCATTTTTAAGCATGACATGCTTTTAGCTCCCGTTGTCGGCGACCTTCAAGTGACCTTGCGCTAAAAGCCAGAGCCGTTATCCGGGCACTCAAACGAGAACATCCTGGCATCGTTGCGCGAACAAAACGAGATCATCCGGGCAACCAGTCAAAAGTTACGAAAATGCCGTCTGTGGCCCCCAACCCTTTGTACAGGACTGCATTACATACGCTAGCTACTGCCCAAACAAGTTACAATAGTATTGCTTCTGAGTTCTTCCTAATGTTTGTTTACAACATCACTCAAGCTGTAACTTCTAGTACGGTCAAGTTTTATTTGTCATTTCTAATAGCGAATTTCAAAATGCAGATACAGGGCTCCATACACTTGATTGTCGACTTTTGGCGCTGAGACAGGTTTGTATGTGCTCTTTTGAACGCCAGCGGTCCGTGAGTACCGCGGCGCGGGTTTTGTGTCGCCTCGAAAGATGGCGCCATGCTGCGTGGCGGCTCCTTCAGGCACTTTTATTCTTCTAGCTGGGCAGTGCGCTCTGTCTCCCTGGCGTCTTTCGCTGCCTGTCGTGTCGCCTTCAGTCGGTTTTCTTCTGCTAGCTGAGCAACGTCTATGTGGACCAGTATGGCCTGCTGCGGTGTGGTGTGGTGTGGTGTGCGGTTGAGGACGTGCACTGCACGCATTTAAGATTGTGGCTAGTATCATCTCCAACCAGTCTGCTTTGCCGGTAGCCATTTCATGCTTGCATCCACTCTCGATTACGGAAGAGCCAGTAATTTTTAATTTATTTGAAGCTTTTTTCTACAGCATAATTTCGGTGGCACATCGCAGGTATACATAAACAGCTGGTTTTTAAGAAAGTCCAGCAGGCTTCTTTATGAGCAGGCCACCACGAGGTAGCATATTTACAGCCAACAATTATCGGTACGTTTTAAATTCAACATATGTGCCCTCTCCATTACATGTCTACTCCCCTTCATGCACCAGGTATGTCGGTTGGAAATTTGAACACATTTCTTTCATCCTTAGCTTCATGAATGCCAGCTACCGGGAGAGCAATAAACTTGGAGCTTTTCTGCCTAGTATTTGCCCACACATGCTTAATCAAGACGTCAAACTTGAAAGATGTGTTACGGGTGAGAATACAGGGGGATACTTTAGGATTGGCGTGCTTTGAAAACGAACAGCCGCTACTGAAATTTACCTGGTATAACTATCCAGCACAATAATATAAAGCTAGTAAATTCGCAACACTAATTATTCGTATATCAAGTGCATGCCTTGAACATCCAGGGGCCAAATTTTTCGAGCACCTTTTTGTTTTAACTGATTATACTCATTCCCTATCTTGCGTCTCGCTGAATGCCCGGTTTCGACGATAGCGGGGGTGTCTATTCGTAACATCCAATTGCAAACGGCAAAGAAGAATAGAATATGAAAAAGAATTGTTATCATTTGGGGGACCCGGACTTCCTCGACTTACGTAATCAATCGCTTCAAATTCTAGATACGGCTATATAAATAGCGTAGCTGCTGTCCTTATCAGATCCTTCGATTCTCGTAGGAAAGGCGCCTTTTTTAATAAATACTCGCGACCATTCGGCTGCCACTCATGTTCTTAACCGATGAAAGATACATTTTTTGCTGCTGCCGGGCCCAAGAGTGGGCCCGGCAGCAGTGTATCGATTGCCATGCCAAACCCGTTCTGCCTTCTTGCGCAGGTTCTTGCTGTCTGCCTGTCAACGCAAGCTTCATCGCGTTCACCTACACCGGGTGAATGGCCTGCCAACTACAACAGTGACATGATCTGTCGTCTATCTCGTCCTGGCGACCACTGCCCTATCACCGAGATCTTCATATGCTCTCCGACACTCGTGACCTTCCCCGTGTACCATGTGACTGCACCGACGGCGATAAAAGGCTTCGCATCATCGACAGTGGCCAGTGGGCCCGGCAACAGCGTACCGATTGCCATGCCAAACCCGTTCTGCCTTCTTGCGCAGGTTAGTTCCTATTTGTCAACTAAATCCTATAGAAGTGACAACCGATCTCTTTTGCTGCTGTCCTGCCCACTGTCCAGCGGAAAGCGCAAACTTGAATTACTGGAAACTTTATCTGAATGCTTTTCAATGTTTTGCTTATTGATACGTGCGGGAGATGTTGAGCTCAATCCAGGTCCAACCGCCCGCTCCGAATCACTTCTCGACATAGAAAGCGTACCTGATGATTCAAAACAGCAAATGCCAATTGTGTTCCAGTTTCTAAAGGAAATTCATGCGCGCTCATTGCAAACCAGTAAATCTCACGCAGAGCTTGGTGCTGATAACAAAGCGACAAAAAATGGCCAGAAAAATGCATTGAGGCCAAACTTGCGGCGTTTCAGGATCGCTTGGACACTTTGGAACAACAGGCTAAACAGGCTCAAGACCTGTCACAAAAAGTGTCTTGCCTTACAGAAGAAGTCAAAAATTTATCTTCGCACAAATTCTCATTTCAATCACGATTTGACGAAATAGAAGACAGGTCACGTCGCGACAACCTAATTTTCTATGGCCTTCCCGATTCCAAAGAATCTTGGAATGACGCAGAAAAAAAGTTAACAGATGCAATCATTTCTGTGCTTCCTTCATTTTCTGCTGATTGCATCCAGCGTGCTCACCGGTTAGGTTTAATCTCTCCTGCCAAACCGCGTCCCATTATTGTTAAGTTTTCCAACTTTAAAATTTCAGAAAAGGTGTTATCACTGCGTGAGCAATTCAAAACTAATGTCATATCCATCGGTCAAGATTTTCCCCCCGGAACCCGCGTAGCTCGAAAGAAACTAATGGGATTTTCTCGTAGCCAACCGCAATCATCTTCATCCCAACTGCGTTACAACAAACTATTTTTAAACAAAAAATGCTTCATGTATAATCCTGCCTCCGATAAGGTTGAAGAAATCGAGCTACGCGCAGGGCCTGCCATTGCTGCACATAACTCCGGCGCTTCAAGATAGGAAAACGCGAGGGGTGGTGGGCACTCTAGCTGTCCTCGTGTACGTGTCCGTCCTTTTTACCAATCCAAGAAGCGTATTAAACAAATATAACTACTTAACATCCGCAATAGACACATTTTCTGCCCGTATCGTTGCACTGACCGAGACGTGGCTTCATGATAACGTTCAAGATGTGGAAATCTTCCAAGATGCATACCGCTTCTGTATTTATCGTTGTGACAGAGATGCGCGCCGTGGTGGCGGTGTGCTCGTCGCTGTCTAAAGATTTTTCATCATCGCGCATTGACGTCAACACTAATCTAGAAATCATCTGGGTGTCTTTAATAATTTGCCATCAAAATATAGTCATTGGCATTTGTTACCGTCCTCCCACATACACTAGTTCTTTTGTCCCGGAACTTCATGACAGTATTAATGATGTTGTCTCACGTTTTCCTTTATCCCCCATATTTTCATTCGGTGACTTTAACTTTCCTAACATAATGTGGAACACAGAACCAGCTGTTATATCACCATTTTCCTCTCAAGCTCACGATTTTTTAGAACTATGCTCTACGTTTTCATTATCGCAGTTAACCACTCAAGCTACTAGAATCACGCCTGTCTCGGCCAACACCCTTGATCTAATCATTACAACTAGACCCGACCTTGTTTCTAGCATTTCTTATTTACCAGGTAAAAGTGACCACTCGTTACTCTCCTTTTTTTATTGATGCGCAAGCTCCAAAAACCAGCAAAATACGCAAGACAATTCGAGACTATGCTAGAGCTAATTTTGAGGCAATCAACAATGAATTAGCTGATTTCACTAACACATTTCTGACTAACTTTCATGAACGTTCTGTTCAACATAACTGGGACATGTTTTCAACTAAACTAAACAAATTAATTGAAAAATACATCCCTGTTCGTGTTATCACGTCTAATCCTCGAACCCCATGGTATAACACCCATATAAAACGGCTTCCTAATCGAAAAAAAAAACGTCTGTATCGCTTGGCCAAATTATCATCTACCTCGCGCTGGACGGCCTATAAATCTGCATATGATACATACATTGCAGCATTAAAGTAAACTAAATATAATTTCCTGTCGAATACCTTACCCCAACTTCTGAAATCAAATGTTCGAAAGTTTTGGCGTATGATTAACCTGTCTTGATAACTCTATTATTATTATAGACCCATTAGCTTGCTTTCAGTATTGTATAAAATATTCACCAAGATAATTTCCAATAAAATCAGGGCAACACTTGACTTCCGCCAACCAAGAGAACCGGCTGGCTTCAGGAAGGGTTATTCTACGAGGATCATATCCATGTCATCAATCAAGTAATCGAGAAATCTGCAGAGTACAATCAACCTCTCTATATGGCTTTCATAGATTATGAAAAGGCATTTGATTATGTAGAGATACCAGCAGTCATAGAGGCATTGCGTAATCAAGGAGTACAGCAGGCATACGTGAATATCTTAGCAAACATCTACAGGAATTCTCAGCTACCTTGGTTCTCCACAACAAAAGTAGAAAGTTGCCTATCAAGAAAGGAGTCAGGCAAGGAGACACAATCTCTCCAATGCTATTCACTGCATGCTTAGAAGAAGTATTCAAGCTCTTAGACTGGGAAGGCTTAGGAGTGAGGATTAACGGCGAATATCTCAGCAACCTTCGGTTTGGAGATGACATTGTCCTATTCAGCAACAATGGAGACGAATTACAGCAAAATGATTGAGGACCTTTATCGAGAAAGTGTAAGAATTGGGTTGAAGATGAATATGCAGAATACAAAGGTAATGTTCAATAGCCTGGCAAAGGAACAAGAATTCAGGATTGCCAATCATCCTCTAGAATCTGTAAAGGAGTACGTTTATCTAGGTCAATTACTCACGGGGGACCCTGATCACGAGAAAGAAATTTACAGAAGAATAAAACTGAGTTGGAGTGCATACGGCAGGCACTGCCAAATCCTGACTGGGAGCTTACCACTGTCGTTGAAAAGAAAAGTGTACAATCATTGCATTCTACCGGTGCTAACATATGGGGCAGAAACTTGGAGGTTAACAAAGAAGCTCGAGAACAAGTTAAGGACCGCACAGAGAGCGATGGAACGAAAATATCTTAGGACTAACGTTAAGAGACAGGAAGAGAGCGGTGAGGATCAGAGAAGAAGATAGCCGATATTCTAGTCGACATTAAGCGGAAGAAATGGAGCTGGGCAGGCCATGTAATGCGTAGGATGGATAACCGGTGGACCATTAGGGTTACAGAATGGATACCAAGCGAAGGGAAGCGCAGTCGAGGTCGACAGAAAACCAGATGGGGTGATGAAGTTAGGAAATTTGCAGGCGCAATTTGGAGTACGCTAGCGCCAGACAGGGGTAATTGGAGATCGCAGGGAGAGGCCTTCGTCCTGCAGTGGACATAAAGATATAGGCTGATGATGATGATGATGATGATGATGATGATGATGATGATGATGATGATGATGATAACTCCATTGCCTTGGTTGACACAGCTGGCAACCCCGTTCCACCTAACCAATGTGCTACTATTCTAAATGACACCTTCTCGAGCAATTTCTCTGCAGTTACAAGTACTAATCTTCCAGACATTTTTCATTATAGTTACCCATTCATGCCTCCCATTATTGTTGACACGGCTGGAATTACGAAACTCAACAATAACTTAGGGCACCATTCCTCCCCTGGTTATGATTCTATTGATTGCAAATTTCTGAAAAATACTTGTGTCTACAGTTCAATCATACGAACAAAAATTTTTCATCAATCACTTGACACATCAACTCTTCCAAACCAATGGAAAATTGGGAAGGTGATTCCAATCTTCAAATCGGGCAGTAAAAGTTCACCATGGAATAGTCGGCCCATTTCCATTACTAGCACATGTTGCAAACTCTTAGAACACATTAGGTACTCGAACCTTGTCGCCTTTCTTGAAAAAACTCCTTTTTCTCACCAGCTCAACATGGCTTCCGGAAATCATTTTCATGTGAAACACAGCTCATATCATTTACTCATAAACTAAACCGCATTCTTGATCGTTCTTCATTAGCTGAGTGTATTTATTTAGATTTTTCTAAAGCATTCGACAAGGTCTCCCACATACTTCTTTTTAATACACTTAGTCAACTTAATAATGATAGTAGTCTTTTTTGTGGATCAAAGATTTCTATTCAAATCGTTCCCAATTTGTTGTAGCCAATGATCTTTCCTCTAAGCAATGTCCTGTTCAATCTGGAGTCCCACAAGGATCCGTATTAGGCTCCCTTCTTTTTCTCATTTTCATTAACGACCTTCCTTCTTTAGTTTCTTCTAATATTCATCTTTTTCCGGACGACTTCGTAATTTTCCGTGAAATAGTTCGTGATAACGATGCTAACATCCTTCAGTCAGATCTAAATTCTATATCTAACTGGTGCAATACCTGGCTAATGGAATTAAATATTAACAAGTGCAAAGTGATGCGTGTCTCTCGTGCATCTAATAGTACTTTTCCATATTCCCTAAACAACTCTCCCTTAGCCGCGATTTCATCCTATAAATATTTAGGCGTTCATATCACATCTAATCTAAGTTGGTCTTTGCATATTTAGAAGATAATTAACAACGCTAATCGCATGTTAGGTTACTTGCGCCGTGATTTTTCAGCAGCCCCCTCATCTTTAAAGCTCTTGTTATATAAAACACTCATTCGATCTAAATTAGAATACGCCACTCCAGTCTGTGATACAAGCACTAAAAATTTGGTTGCGTCACTTGAAATGGTACAGAATCGCTCCACTTGCTTCATCTGTTCCTGTTATAACCGCACTGCCAGTATAACTTCTATGAAATCTAATATCTCTCTTCCATCTCTAGCATCCCGCCGAAAAAAATTTTCGCTTGAACTTTTTTGATCGGCTTTAGTATCACCCGACCATCCGTGACGAATTAATTATCCAGCCACATAATATATCTGACCGTGTTGACCATCGCTTTAAGGTTGGTATCGAGCCATGTCGTACTAAAACCTTTCTTTACTCTTTTTTACCTCGAACTTCACAAGATTGGAATCGCCTTCCTTCCGACATAGTTTTCATTAATGATAACAGTCGATTTAAATCTGTCTTAACTAACATTGTATAATTATGTGTTACCATGCCCTGTCATATTATTGTGCACTATGTTTGTTCTCTACCCACTCCCCTTTGTAATGCTTCGGCCCTGAGGGTAGATAAATAAATAAAGTTGCGACAGACAAGCATTTTATGTTGTGAAAATCTCGCTCCGCAGCATCGGTTTCAGACGGATTCGTCGGGCTTTTGATTACTACCTCAAATAGTCAAAAGCAATAGGGTTCACCCTGGCTAACCTCCCTGAGTGGCCATTATTGTGTTCTCTTTCTCTTTACCTTGCCTGTCGGACATGTTTTACTTGAAAACAAACTCAACCTTCCATCAAATCCTTCTTACTTAACTATGATTATTATTCGTTTCGCCTGAAAGATCACAACTCCGTTGAGTGTCTTCTCGAACTCTGCTCGAACAGTTTGCTCGTTCCTATGAGTGCTTGATCGCCCAGGAAAGGACTTCGCAAATAAATGAGCAGCAGGGGTGCTATCGCGGGCGCAGGTAAGAGGAATGCGCTTCATATGATGTCCGATCCGCCTGCTTCTCTGAATGACCCCTCGCATTCTCTGCTAAAATTGTTTTCTGCACCGCTCCAATATGCTGCTCCACCATAAACGTTGAAAGTACGCAGAAATATGTAGGGCACTACCACATGATTTCTAAATCCATTGCCGCCAGGCTTTAAATGGAGGCTCTCGTTCTCATGCGCATTTTTTTCCTACCTTGCCCATGGTCGCCTGAGAAACCGACAGGAAACAAAAACACCGCGTCGTGAGAGGTTAGGGCCCACCGAGAACCGCCACAAAACGATCTAAAAGTTAGTTCATCTTGTTTTTATATTTTTGCGCTAACAATTATAATGAATTCGCGCATGTTTGGAAAATTCCGCGCAGCTTGTTTAGTGCTGTGCATTATTATTCACGCGTCATTTTCGAAGCTGCAAGTAATGACCACAATGACTGATAGAGATAGGGCCACCGGAGACCGTACGTTAAGCGAAGTCATTACCAGTACCCGACTTTTGCGGCATTTATTGGGCTGTTTTTCGGCGTAGAGGAGATCCATTTTTCTTCCATGTTTTATTTCTTCCAGCTAACCGCTCTGTTGCGCTAACCGCTAAAGATATTGCCCTACCGCTCTGCTTTTTACAGCATCTCGGCGCATCTTTTTTACTCTCGAGAATATTGTTATAGGAACGCGTCCATTATATGAACGTGTCAAAGAATTACATTCGTATAAACTAGGAATTTGCACTAGTTAGCAATGTGCAAGTGTTCGCATGCTCTTGATGCGTGTGCCGCATTATATGCGGATAACTTTTCTTTCAGAGCACGTAGGCAGATGAGTTGTAGTACGTGAACGATAAACTGAATCCCTAACGTGAGTGCCTAACCTAACCAAGCGTTAGTGTTGTTCCTCGGCGCATCCGATAGAGCCGTTAAAAGGAGTCTGGACAAGTTTGTGCCAGCAAAATACAGCAACGTAGAAAATGTTTTCTTTGAAAGGGAATACGCTAGTATTCTTTCGTGAGAGCTCTTGCACGCGCGTACCGTTGAAGTTGCTTCTCTCTGTAACTTTTAGCAGGCCATGGAAAGAGTCACATGCTCAAACTTCCTTCGTGGAAATAAAGATGAGAAATATATGTATGGTGCATAAAACAGATACGCAGAAAGCAAGCATTAGGCTCGCAGGGTACAAAAGCGTAAGGCATCACAGCATGGCTCCTACGGAATGATGAACAAGTGCAATAAACAAAATTGTAGTAGTGTTGTGTGGTTGGCACCTAATGAATGATTTCGCTCGTTAACAGCCGAAAGAACTGCAGCGTACCACAATGTATTTCTATCACCAGATAATAAGAAGGCTACGTTAAGTCGACGATAGTCGTGATTGACAGAGCCCCTTTGTGAATGTCAGATGTTTGCGGATGTCTGGGGTTCTCATGTTACACGTCCCTCAGAGTATCACGAACGCTCCAGATTTCTTAAGTGTGACCTTCGGTGCCATGATCCAATCTTTCAATCAATATACCATTGATACGAAGAAGTGCGAGAAGCTCTGTGCTGCTCGTAAAGGGAGGAATGTGGTGTGGTGGAGAGGGGGGGGGGGGGTGGAGGAGGAATCGCGAGCTGTGGACGGCAGCACAAATATAACAAACCAGCTTACATAGCCATTAGCGCTACTCCTACATATGTGCCCGTGACCAGCTCCTTTCTCTGCTCAGTTGCCTGATGAAGCAGTAAACTTTACCTAAGTATTCTCGTTGGAACGAATATATGCCTTCCAGCGCATAATTTCTGCGAAAATGTCGTTGCCCTCCTCTCCGGGTTTTGTCACGTGTGCTCAGTCGGTACTATACAGAGACAGTGTAGTAATCCGGACCGATCACGAAGATGGACTAAGTAAAACTGAGCTTCCCTCCTGTAAAGGAATTATAAACGGTATTGTGAAGAGGTTGTGAAGGAATGAAATAAGGAATTTGGTTTGGGCGGGAGAGAAGGAGGGCAGGCAAAAATTGCGTGTTGGAGCCGCAACTCAACGGAATTCTAGCGAATTTTGAACAAGATAATGCCGTCTTTCTCAGTCATTATCAATTGTTTCTGCATGAACGTTTTCTGGGGATGGATGAGAGCAGAAAAGTGTTTAACGCACTAAAAAAACGCTGTACAAAACAAAAAGCTCAGAGGACTATTGTAGCGCTGGAATTTATAATTTCTAATACATAGGCGAAAACTTGTAACGGCTTATCTCCGAAACGTTGCCACTATTTTTCGAAAAGTAAACCATTCAACGAACAAAAAAGAAAGATAGCTGCTTGTTTTAAGATTTCGTTAACAAGTAATACGACCGCAGTTTGGAGAAGCCCAATGTGTAAAGTGACGGTAAAACTTCCTTTTGTGGTGATTCAGGCTTCTACACGCATACTTTATCCTGTCTATTTAAGAAGGCCCTTAAGCTGCCGAGTCCCTGCGAGTGTGCTCGAACTGCTTTACATCAAGGACCACGATCCTGGTAAAGAATAGGTGCTGCTTTCGTCATCTCGATCGGCAATGTTAAACATGGGCAACGCTAAACAAAACGGACTTGCGCCACTTTCAGACGTCCAGGCAGAAAGACGAGAATGAATGGCGGATATGCTCCAGCAGTCGTCGCGCCTTTTTTTTTTTTTTTTTTTTTTTTTTGCTGTGAGTGGGTGCCTATGGGTTTTCGCTCGGCACCGTCTTTTCGATGTAGCCTTGCTGCCGGCTTATCGTCTCATCTTTCATGGCTAGCCATAAAGGAGTTGAGCTCCCTAAAGGAGTTGCGAAGCGAACGAACGAGTTCCGAGATCTCTTTATGACATCCGCCGGATATCGCAGCGCCATCAGCTGTGCTATGCATTGATCCTATAAGCCCTCGCCCTTGACGCTCTTCTTGGAAGAGCCACCATCGTAAGAGCCACCACCTTGGATTTTATGAACCCTGTGACGGTTACGTCTATTCAAGGTTGCCTTTACACTGCCGGGACACTAGATTCGATTATTTACGGATGGAACTCTTACCGGTCCTTCTTGTATAAAGAATGTTAAAGGAAGATACTAGGCTGTCACTCCTTAACGTTTGCACCGTTACACCCCCCCCCCCCCCAAAAAAAAAGAAGAACCAAGAGGAGAATGGATATATATGTACACAAACATAATGATCAAACTGTTAAGAGTTGCTATGCCTCAGAGCTTGCGTCTCACCATTACGCAGGGAAGTTTCAACCGTTGAGCAAAGGAGGACAGCGGACAAGTAAAGTTATCTTTATTCCGATGGCTCAGTTGGGACGAGCTTTCCTGCCTCTCAGTAGCGATGAGTTTCCAGACCTTGCATGGGTGTTCGATCAAAAATGTGTTAGATGACTTTTGTTACGTTTTGGGCGAGTCACGTTCATTGGTCAGTAATTATGTGCGCATTCACGTTGAAGCCAGTCTTTATGTTGGGAAGCACCTATCTGTGTGCATTTGTGGTTTATTTAGGCAGTGTATATACTATCTGCTTGTGGCGCTGTGGCGCTTGGCGCTATTTTCAGCACAGCCGTCATCACCAGGTGCTAATCGTGAACATTACGAACACCCCCGAGTATTACTGCGAATCAAGATTGCCATCACACGGCCGGATTCCTTTAAATATTATCGATTCTCAGTCATGCAGGACGTTAAGATAAGGTAGGCTGGTCTCAGTCCTTTAACGTTCGCTCTGGAACTATCAAAAGAAGAACCAGGAAAAAAAAGCCGGCAGATCCCACGCCCTGTGGGAATCGATATAATGCGAAGCAGTGTGCGGGGAGCCTACCAAGTTAACGAAACGACCATGAGACCATGAGTGGCTCTTGCATGATCTACATGACCCGCATGTCATGACATTCATGTCATGAGTCCTCAGAAATCCCTTTAGCCACACCTAAGAGACCTTAAGGTGAAAGCCTTAGTCATGCTCATGACTATGACTTCTACCACAATCCTTTAGTGTTTCCTTCACTTAGTACCCACGTCCGAACCCATTTCAGTAGTTTTCCAGTGTTAAACTTTTTTTCGCTGAGTCCATTGTCATTTTGCTCAGTCACGGTCATGACTATGACTTCGACCAACTAACTTAGCCTTTTCCTTCACCTAGTACCCAATCCGAACCCATTCCATTGGTTTTTGATTGCTATACTTTTTTCGCTGAGTCATTGTCATTTTTGCTGAGTCAGGCTCATGACTATGGCTTCTACCAGCATCCTGTAGTGTTTCCTTCACTTAGTACCCACGTCCAAACCCATTTCAGTGGTTTTTGAGGGTTAATCTTTTTTCGCTGAGTCATTGTCATTTTTGCTCAGTCGGGCTCATGACTATGACTTCTAATATCATTCTTTAGTGTGTTTATCATGTTGTACCCAGGTCAGAACCCATTTCAGTGGATTTTGAGTGTTAATTGTGTTTCTTGAGGACGATGGGCTTGTGTCAACTTCTGTGACTATTAGTACAATAACACACGCGTCAGCGAAATCACCGCTAATTGCCTTCTTTCCTTCCCTCCTCTCTCTCTCTCTCTGTCATTTTTGTGCTCCCTTTCCCATTTCCTCGGTGTAGGGTAGCCAACCGGCCGTTATTTTGGTTAACCTCCCTGCCTTCTGCCTTTCTCTTTCCTCCCCCTTTGAGTGTTAATCTTTTTTCGCTGAGTCATTCTTATTTTTGCTGAGTCAGGCTCATAACTATGGCTTCTACCAGCATCCGGTAGTGTTTCCTTCACTTAGTACCCATGTCCGAACCCATTTCAGTGGTTTTTGAGGGTTAATCTTTTTTCGCAGCGTCATTGTCATTCTTGCTCAGTCATGGTCATGACTATGACTTTTACCAGCATCCTTTAGTGTTTCCATCATTTTGTACCCCGGTCAGAACCCATTTCAGTGGCTTTTGAGTGTTAATCTTTTTTCGCTGAGTCATTGCCATTTTTGCTAAGTCATGCTCATTAGTATGACTTCTACCAGCATCCTTTAGTATTTCCTTCACTTAGTACCCACGTCCGAACCCAATTCAGTCGTTTTTTGAGTGTTAATATTTTTCGCTTGGTCATTGTCATGACCTACATGACACGCATGTCATGGTATTTACGTCATGACCTGTCACTTATGTTCATCATACACTCCTGCAGTGGCGTACCAACTATTTCTCGAGTGGGGGAGGCAAACCGCAAAAAATCTGACCTCTCTCCTTCTCTCTCTCTCTCTCTATATATATATATATATATATATATATATATATATATTGAGTGTCTCACAGTTGTCTCGGGTCCCGCCCAGTAGCAGCAGCACAGCGCACATAAACAATGTACATTTGCTACAAACAATATTAATAATTAAACAAACAATTGTACTTGGCATTTCAGTCTACAGCCTAAATGTATCGCTGATTTAGGTAATCGTATTGTATAGGTTCTACGCAACGAAGTACAATAAATATTATTTGCTTGCATTATTCACTAGAAAAAAATTACAGCAGATGTGTGCAAGAACCCGATTTCCAGCGAAGCCATTTCTCTCGAACAGTTGCAATAAAACTTTCAATTTATTGTAATTATATCGTATACATAAAAAAGTTGACCGTTAATGACTGTACCATTTGAAACTTTGTCCGCATGTAATGCTTTGGAGCACTTCTTGTTGGAAATTTTTGAAACGCCAGTAATGCATCAACACCCATGTTACTTCGCCATAACATATACCATGATGTGCTCCCTCCCCCTTGCCCTCCTTACTCAATATCCACTAGATTTGATATCGGTTGGTTCACAGTTCTGCCAGAGCAACGGGATGAACTTTTTGTTCGCAAAACACATTCATAAAGCTCCGGATAGCTTGCATGCGTAATTTACTGCAAATGTCATAATTAGTCGCCTGTCCTTATAGTTTACATACATATTGTCCATAAAGCGCCCTTTATCTTCGCCAAATATTTAAAAAAAAATATCTTGCTTAGTTCACCGAGGACATCGCCGAAACCAAGTCTGAATGTGTTGTGGCGCTTTAAAATAGGGACAGAAAAACGATGGCTCAAAAATTATTTGCAACACTTCTAGCTGGATCACGAACGTAAAACTTTTGTCGCACATTGCAGTTACCATGTCCCCCCTCCCCATTCCTCAAAATATAAACCTGCTGTCACCTACAGCTATGTCGGGGCAGTGGGAAGCATAGCTGACAGCTACCATAGCACAGGCTCTAACACTTGAATAAGAATCGTTTTACAAAGGATGTGTATGACCCAGCCACATTTAACTTCACACAGAGAGCTTCCATAGCATTCCACCAATTTTCGATAGATTTGGTCCTGGTGGCTTTTATAGCTCTGCCACGGCAGTGGGCTGAATCATTCCCAGCTCGTTAGACACGCTAATAACATTCTAGAGTGCTTTCATACGTAATTTATTGCGAAAGGCCCAATTACCCATCTACTCTGAACCTCACCTACACATCACCTATTAACTTGTCTTTACAGTCACCAAACAAAACGAAGCTGCCTCCTTTAGTTCAGTGAGGACGCCAGGCGAACCTAGTATATCATGCATGAAAAAGTAAAAATAAATAAAATATGACGGTTGTTCAATATTTATTGGTATCCCTTCTAAATAAGCCAGAAACGTTAAAACTACGCGACACATTGCACTTACAATCAGCCTATTCCTTCAAAGTATAGAATATCTGAAACCCAGAGTTCTCTTGCGACATTGGGAAACCTAGCAGCAGCGTGATACTTCCGAACAATTGGTTACACTTTTTTAACCTCTTTTGATCAACACGCATTTACCATCGCAAATAAACTTGGTGTATTGGTCCCCTTCACAGAATTTCACCTCAGTTATATGTTGTCATTATGGCAGCGCAGCCGTCTAAGTTTTACACCGCTCGTAAAACAGACTAATAACACGAATGGACCACTTGCATACGTATTATACTGGAAAATGCGCATTTAACCCAGCCATCTGGAGCATTGCCTACATATTACTCATATCGTGCGCTTAATTATCCCCAGATATAAACAAAATGCCCTGTTTAGCTCAGAGAGCTCGACACCGGAGAAACCAACTACGTATCTCACATGATGCACGAAAACACATGGGAAAACGAGGGTTTAATAATTATCTGCAACACTTACAGTAAAAGCAGGAAAGTGAATGTTTCGCAACGCATTGCGCTCAAAATTATCTCTATTTTCACGGCATTTAAACTTTCTCTCATGCCGTTGCTTTAGGGGTGTGTGAAACATTTCGATTAGCGGCAGTATGACTCCCTGGAACGCTCCTATGAATAATTTTCTACAAAGACTGTAATGAACCTACACAGGATAAACATTTATTGCTCGCTACTCAGAACATTTGTTCGTACTTATAATAAATAAAAACACCATGCCCCGCATAGTTCACCGAGGATACCGGGGGAAAATAACTAAATGCCGTGTATAACGCATAAAAATTGGGAGAAAGAGACTATTCAGTAACTGTTTTCGGAGCACATAAGCAACCTACACAGTGCACATTTTCGATACACACCACCAAAAAGTGGCCCTCATTTTTTCAAAATATAAAACATCTGCTGTTCTTGCTCCTGCTGGGATACAAGTAACAGTGTAGCTCTTATTTAGAAACAGCCTGAAAATGAAATCGAGACGGTCAGAACCGACCGCGTCGATTAGACCGTGCCTTTAGAAAAAAAAATTAAATTAATGTTCTATTGGTGTTTAAATGCCTCTGCAAGTTCGACTAAGGTCACTTTCACAAACATATCTACAAAAGTCGTGATTAGACAGTGAAACTCGACAGTTATACCTGTAAGAGGTTTGGTTAGACTTTTTGATGGCGATAAGATACTGAGACTGCAACGCTATGTAGCATGTCTCCAGACAGCGATTAAATAGTTCCAGCATTTGAAAATCCAACGATTTCATGCCATAAACTACACCAGTCGTTGAACGCGGCTGATTATAATACGTTATCCTGACCTCCCCCTCGCCCGCATGTTAAATAAGCTGATTGTGTTTTCCAATATGGATATAGCGATTCCGAAACACTGGGCATGATGCAAGTAGCGCAAGCTGACATTTGTTAGTTCTGCAACTGCCCAGCGCCAGGCCTTCTCCGCAACGCGAGCGTGTATGGAGTATCCCGCGTGTCGTCCGTTACAGCAAGTCCCGAGGAGACACAAAAGACAATCCTCGCTGCCAAAGCAGGGGATACGTAGTAAAGAAAAGCATTACTGACATGGCCACTCTATTACGAAAGAAAATTTAGCTTCAGCTGCAGTTTTGTTGGACTTTCCAGCATGCTGCCGAAAGGGCCCGCTTTCAAAAGTAGGGCGGCAAATGGCATACTTTGCCCCCCCACTTTTGACAGTGGGGGGGGGGGGGGGGCAAGTGCCCCCCTTGCCCCCCCGGTAGATACGCCTATGCACTCCTGTCATACTATGCCAATTTTGGTACCTACCAAGCTAACGAAAAGACCATGAGAGCACCAATACGTAGGCGGCTGTTTTATGATCTACATGACACGCATACCATGACATTCATGTCATGGTATATCATTTGTGTTCGTCATATACTCTTGTCATAGTATTCCAATTTTGGTACATACCAAATTAATGAAACGACCATGAGAGCACAAAGACGTAGGCACCCGGGGTAGATAGATAGATAGATAGATAGATAGATAGATAGATAGATAGATAGATAGATAGATAGATAGATAGATAGATAGATAGATAGATAGATAGATAGATAGATAGACAGACAGATAGATGGATAGATAGATAGATAGATGATATGATAGATAGATAGATAGATAGATAGATAGATAGATAGATAGATAGATAGATAGGATAGATAGATCGATAGATAGATAGATAGATAGATAGATAGATAGATAGATAGATAGATAGATAGATAGATAGATAGATAGATAGATAGATAGATAGATAGATAGATAGATAGATAGATAGATAGATAGATAGATAAAGTAAAAAATGTTCGCCAAGAAATGCTTCGCATTTAAAAGATATGGTTGATCCCCCTTTCACAGGGATCGGTAGAACACGAAAGCGAAACTTGTCCTCGCAGAAGCTGTTGCATGTTTGCTTCGTGAACTCACGGTCCTCTGCTGCGAAAGGTGCATGACTTGCTGGTCGGCGACCAGTTTCAGGTTTGCTTGGCGCTCGGCGTCCTGCTGCCGAGTCGTTTCGGCGATGGTCTGAGCATTTTGGTCCGCTTCCGTAGTGTCTTGGGCAGGCAGTTGAGTTGCGACGCACTCAGCTTCAGGAATGCTAGTGGCAGAGTTCGCGGCGCGCGCCGCGAACGCGGGAAGGAGTTCTGCTTAAGGCTGGCGTGTCGAGATTCCAAATTGAGATTCGCCTGTGGACGTCCTAGCCTTCTGCGCTGCTTAGCACAGCAGTTTGCTTAGTTGGTGCCATCGCAAGCGAAGCAGTAGGGGACGTGCAAGCACTGCTGATACATGTTGAAGCTGCACTGCGTAGAAGACGAGGCGTCACAGGCCAATCGGCCGCGAAAGACAAACCATGTGCGGAAACTGTGTCGTCACCTCAGCCACCAGGCTACACCGCGTTGGAGCATCCCCTTCGCTGAGTCTACCGAAGCTCTAACTGTCGGCGCTCGTTATTGTCACGATACAGTACTTCGCTTCACCGCTGCCAGATAGAGGCGCGATCCCTGTCAAGAGAGAGCACATTTTCACGCGTTCGCGCCGGCACCACATCCGTTACAGGAAGTTGATGGTTGACCCACGGCATGAAACACTTTCGTGTTAAAATTGTGATGGGACTATACAAATATAGCAAACGAACTCGTAAGACTTACTACACCTAAGAGCTTGCGTCTCTTCATTATGTACGAAATATTCCGTCGCTATACAATAAAGACCAAAGGGTAAACTATGTAGTAATACTACTTTAAGTCTAGTTCAAGTGAAAATTATTTGGACAGACTCTCGAATGGGCTCTGTAGGTCTGCATGAACGCCGCACTTCATTTGCAGTGCAACTCCAGCGTTGAGTTGCCGCACATTGTCTGACCGTAGGGAAGCACCACCTGCACGTAGCGTGGGACAAAAGCGCCGCTAGTGTTTCTACGGTATGCAGGCCTTAATGTGAATTCTGGGATTTTACGTGCCCGAACCGCGATTTGATTATGAGGCACGCCCTAGTGTGGGGCTCCGGATTAGTTTTAACCACCTGGGAATCTTTAACGTTCGCCCAATGCGCAGGACACTGACGTTTTTGCATTTCACCCCACTCGAAATGCGGCCGCCGGGGCCGGGATTTGATCCCGCGATCGCGTGCATAGCAGCGCAATGTCATAGCCTCTAAGCCACCGCGGCGGGTACAGGCCTTAATGCAACTGTGAATATCCTGACTACAGGGGCGTAGCCAGAAACTTTTTCGCGGAGGGGGGGGTTGGTTCACCGGCCCGACCGGGGGGGGGGGGGGGGGGGGGGGCAAGCTTCCGCTTTCCTCTACGTCACGTGATCGATAATTAATATCGGTAGTTTAAGCAGACTCTATACACGTATATCAAAGACATGGGACCGCCCCCTCCCCTCGCGTGTGCGTGTGCTTGTGAAGAAATTAAGTAAAAAGTAAAGTAAGCTCAGTAATTACAGTAAGTACGACAGGTACAGTGGGCGTTTGGAGCAATAACGGTCTCTCATCGCGCCACTGAATGGACCAGTCTTCGAAAACGCATCATTGAGACCACCCGTCCGATTGGAGAAGACATCATTAATTGTTCATTTCCGTTAAGCGTAGATGGCGTCGTCCTCGTCGGGGCGAAGTGCGTTTCACAAGTCAAGGACGGCTATACGCGTGAAAATGCACGTGTGACCAGGCTATACCTACTCCCATAGCAATTGCTTGTTCGCTGCGTCTTTGCGCTAGAAAACTTAAATACGCGCAAAAACACGTAAGACATTTTTTTTTTCGAAGCTTTCGTCGCCCTGCTCCCTCATACGAGAGGGTTGCATTTCCTGCGGCAAGTGCATGGGCCGATGTGCGAGCGTGCAGCCGTCATTTGCCTTTACGTCAACAGATTCAGAATTGTACAGAATATTTCACCGCACAGCATAGATATGACATAAGTACGCATTTTAAGTAGTGCGTGCAACTCATTTCTGATTCACTTATGCCGGTGCAAACAGGAAGCGGCCTTGCACCTCACAGAAACTCACAGAATCTCGACTGATTGGTGTACTAGTGATGCAGGAATGAACTGGGGTCTTGTTCAGTACATAGTACATATAATCAATAACTCAGGACGCGTGAACTCCGACGAGAACAGTCAGCGCCTGTAACAAGAGTTTACTTACGCTCTACTGCGCACAGCAGTAATTCATGCTTGTCGGCTGTCTGTTTCGTGCATTCTGTTGCGAGTCGGTGGAATTTCACTGCTGTCATCAACCCCTTCGTGTGTACATTGCTGGTTTGGGATTCCACAACAAAACAGAAACTACCAGCCTTCCGTAATTGCTGGTTTGGGATTCAACAACACAACAGTAATTACCAGCCTTCCGTAGGGGGGCAATCGCAAACAAGAGACGTTTCTCGAGTAGACTAAGCCTACGTTCACACTTGGGAAGCGGCAAGCAGGCGGAAAGGCCAAAGCCGCCGGAAAGGACAAAGCGGCCGGAAAATTTTTTCCGCGCCTGTCCAAGTTGTTCACATTTGTTTTGCAACCGCCGCGGCCGCCGCTGCCGTTTTCGTCCAGATCCGTCTAGTCTGCGTACGTTTGTCGGCGTGGTGGCACTCATTATTATCGCATTATTTCGAGCGGTATGTTCATTCTTTGACCCACGTACCGTCATCAAAAGTGATCATTTTACGCAACTTCGCGTGTCATCTGCGACCTTCGGTAAATTCCTCGTTGGCGTTCCGTAATTCTCCTCACACGGGCGCGGTAGCGCTGAGTCACAGGTTGGTGCCCAGGCGTGAATATTTCCTTAATAGCTTTTATTTACAAGTTGTAATAACATTTGATCATTTCGTATTGTCGGCGCCTCCAGGACACCACAGCTAAAACCCGGGCTGGCTCTTGTGTTGGGGCTCGCCAAAGCCTGTGCGTCCTACGTGAGACCTACGCTCCCAATCTATCGTCGCGACGAGAAAAGCACCCCGCGACTTCTGCAACATACCGTACACGTGCGAGGAGAATTATGGAGCGCCAACGAGGAATCTGCCTAACTATTGTCTGCCATGGAAGTGAAAGAAGAAATGGCTTTTATACTTCTACCTACTTGTTTTCTAGAAATGGACAATGAATAAACGGAAGACGCGGACACCTCGGAAATGGCGGTGGTGGGTTCGCTTGGCTTTGCAAAAGCGCGAGAAGTTGGCTCACGCCAAGGCTTCGTTGCCGCACCTCCGATCGCGCGACGTTGAATACTATCGCGAGTATTGCTGACAGTACGTTTTAGTGTCACTCTTGTCGTAGAGCAAGGGCTGGTTCTTGATCGCGTCGATCAGCATTGCAGCCTTCACTTTTGGTGCCATGTTCAATTTTACGACTGGTTGTTTACATGCTAGTGTAGCTTCCAGTGAAGCAGAACGACTTTCCGCCGCGTTTCCGCTTCGCCATGGCGAAAAAATCAGCCCGAGACCGATTTGGGTCACAGCCTGTTTTTCTGCCTGTTTTGCCACCTAGGCGGGCGGATTTTTGCAAGATTTTGCCGCTTCCGACAGCTTCGAGACCAAGTGTGAACGTAGCCTAAGATCCTGCACGAGTGCGGGCTAACCGGCACTTGAAGGGAAGCGGCGGAAATGTATACCGGAGATTTCGACCACCTGGGGTCTTTAACGTGCACCTAAATCTAAGTAAACGGGCCTCGAGCGTTTTCGCCATCATCTAAAATGCGGCTGCCGCATTCGTTGCTTCATTTGTTGCGCATTTGTTGCTTCAGAATACGGCCGCCACATTCTCGCCCAAAACTTCACAGAGTGTCAAAGCCTTGACAAACACCGTGACAGTTTTTTCCGTATGCAGACATGATTCGCTGTAAATTACCAACCCAAACGGAAGCGCCCAGGAACAAAATTGTGATAGTAGCACCGGTTTCATGAATTATGTCAGTGCGAAGCGACGAGAACAAAAGGTGGGTAAGTGGGGGGGGGGGGGGGGGGGAATTCGGGGGGGGGGTTGAACCCCCCCCCCCCCTGGCTACGCCCCTGCCTGACTATGTATGTTCAGTGAGTATATGTGCTACTTGTCTATTTGTGTGATCGCTGTGCGTGCCATAATTATCACCCAAAACCCGCAGTTAGCATATCAGGCGTTCAGCCAGGCTAACATTTGCAGATTATCATCAAAGCCTCCATGTTTTTCTATCTTATACTTCCTGTGGTGTCTCAGTTGGGCCACGTATTCCTGCCAACTCCGTAGCGATGAGTTTCGAGACCTTGCATGGATGTTCAATTAAAGTGTACCCGATGTACCTTCTTACATTTTTCGGGATGCACACAATTTGGTTTGGTTAGTGTGTGTGCGTTCATGTTAGAACCAGTTTTTAACCCTGGGAGTGTGTATTTGTGGTAGTGTGTATTTGTGCGTATTTGTGGTTTATTTGAGTAGATAAATTTCCGAATCTGCGCCCTTGTAAAGTGTACTCGCCTTATATAAAAGGAGACAGAGCAAAAATAGAGAGCTAAGAGTATTCGAAGACAACAAAGGGCGCGCTGACTGTGAAATTGGAACACAGAATTCAATCATCTTCATCTTCATAGTGGTGCACTCGTGTGTGCAACCGAGGGCACATGGTCTAGGCCATGACCTCAAATTTATATTCACTGATGCTTGCCACTCGCCGTTTGAGTTCTCTCAATTCCGGTGCACCACAGTCACGAGCACACGGAGGCTCAATTTTCACCCTTTGTTCTTGTCTCGCTTGACGGCAGGAAAAGGAGCTGTATTGGCTTAGAGCGAGGGCCTAGAGCAGCGTTGTATGTTTCTGAGAGATGTGAAGGTATTGACAATATTATTCGGCTGAGGCGATGAAAAGGAGAAACGCAGGCTTTGTGCAGCGGCGATATCGATTAGAGCACACTATGTGTGCCGCCAAAGAAGAGACAAGAGCACTTGGCTTATCACATCGACGATAGCTAAGTGCTTCCATACGAATCGATAAGATCGATACCGGGAGCGGAGGTTAGGCCGGCTTACGGAAGCTTATACCAGCTCGCGCTTCCGTCACAAAATGATAAATACAAGGGACAAATTTGTACTTTTGGACAAGTATAGAAAGGGTCAAAAGTTTAAAATTTTAATTCTTGAGTTTTAAATGCCTCAACCACGATATAATTAAAAGGCATGCCGTAGTGGGGGACTCCGGATTAATTTTGACCACGTAGGGTTATTTACCATTCACTAATTAAAACCTACTTACGCGTGCGTTTCTGCACTTCGCCTGCAAAGAAATGCGGCCGCTGCGGCTGGGAATTGACCTCGCGACCTCGTGTTTAGCAGCGCATGCCATAGCCAACGCGGCGTATGGTCAAAAGCTTAAGGGATGCGGGCACTACGAAAACGTTGCAGCCATTGAAGCCTTGCACCCATTAAAGCAGTACAACGCAATGTTGGTCACGCACGTTAGTACACGTGCCACAT
Organism: Dermacentor silvarum; assembly: GCF_013339745.2. Classification (NCBI taxonomy): domain Eukaryota; kingdom Metazoa; phylum Arthropoda; class Arachnida; order Ixodida; family Ixodidae; genus Dermacentor; species Dermacentor silvarum. The sequence continues at coordinate 81,896,994 of NC_051159.1, forward strand.
ATGAAATCCAGGCTGCCGTGTTCAGGCTAAGGAAATAATCTACATTTTCACTGGCACGCCCGGTAAACTTTTGACCCTACATGTACACGTCTGGTCAACAGCCTTCGTCGCCTGTTAAGGAAGAAAGCGTTGAGAGAACGTACCAGGAATGCCAGAATGATAAATAAGTTAACGTGGATTTGATAACAAAGGATTAGCGCTACGGGATGCAGACAAGGGAGGAGACGCCATAACGAGTACTTCACTTGTTATGGCACACTTGTGAGTGCTTCACACGTACTGTCTTGCGAAGCACTCACTCGTGAGTGAGTGCCGCAGTGAAGGCCTTCTCTGTAGACATAGCAGACCTGTTTTATTCCTTACCGCATTCAGGTCTGCTCTCCAGTGTTCAGTGTTCTAATGACACTTTTGGAAACATTGCCTTCACTAACGCAACCGGGATGTCGAATGACAGTCTTCTTCGGTCTACTTTCATTCTGTGGGTAGGGCAGCCTTGTATACAGAAGGAGGGAATTTGCATCGGATCGTGTATAGTTCCCATTCTTAGCGATATATTTTTAGCAGAACTAGACAAGAACATAAGTGGTCGGTTTCCAGATTTTAAGATTCTCAAAGTTTTTAGATACGTCGATGACTATTTAGTTCTACTTGACTGCAGCTCTGACTGATTTGATTTTTTAACCACTAATACACTTTATTTTATACGCGAGGGTTTATCTCCTTTAAAAGCAACGCATGAACTGCCGATTGACGGAAGTATTCGCTTTCTTGACATTAAGTTTTTATTTTGCAACGACCACATACGCTGGAAGTACGAGCCTCGCGCGAACAAGCCGCTGCTCCCATATCAGTCCGCGCACTCTAAGTTGGTTAAGAGGGGAATAGCAAAGACATGCTTGTCAAGCGCGTTATGTAAGTCATGCCCTGAGCTGATGACAGACAGCTTCAATGATCAGATCCTCCACCTTCGTTGGCAGGTTACCCTACACATGTCCTTATTAGCGTTGCTGAGAGTCTGCTCAAGTCGAAGTTATCAAAGAATTCTTCCAGCCTGCCTTGTCTAGATAAGAAGAACGTAGCTGTCATCCCGTATATCCGCGGCCTATCACACCGTTTAAAGAGAATGTGTCAACGTGCGAATGTTAGGGTCGTGTTTTCAGCATCTACAAAATTGAAATGTCTGTGCAGAATAACCAGACCAGGCCTGTCTGAGAAGCGCATGTGCAAAAAGAAACACGAGGACCCGTTTGTTGAATGTGCGGGAGCAATTGTTTACAACCTTCTTTTAAAGTGTAGAAAACGTTACGTGGGAAAAAGTGGAAGGTGCCTCAAGGAGCGTTTAAAGGAACACCGGTATACTGTAGCAGAAAAGCGGGGTGGGTTCCTTGACGCTCACTGCAGGCATTGCAAGTGGGCTGACGCCGGGGCGGATGAAAGTGACCGCTCGACGTGTGCTCCAGCATACAGAGACTGCTCCATCGTGGGAAGAGCACGAGGAAGATTAACACGCGAAATTATCGAAGCAGAAATGATTGATAGGCTCGGGGATAACTGTATTTCACAACCATCAATTGCCCTCTCCCGAAAAGAGTTAGCTTACCTGCGTAATAATGCGTAAGGTAGTTTTGTAAACGGCGCATGTATGATGATGTATGCGAGAAAGTTGTTTATATGTGTGGGTCCTTTTCTCTAAATAAATATTGTTGCAAGTTAGCGCCTGTGTGTGTCACCTCTCCCTTCATCCTTGTCTTTTCACGTGCTATAAGCCTCACGATGTCATACCAACAAGCCCAAATCTCTGCATTACATACGACCGCATTGTTCGCGCTTGCAGGAATAGTATAGGCGTTACCTTTGGAATGCCGTATAACTCGTCAAATTACGAGATCTTATTATTCTACATATACGCTCGTCATTCGCGTACGTAATGCGCAAGCTTTTTCCATATAACTTTCGGACGTTTAGAGAAGTCAGAATATTACCTGTGCCACTCGCATCGAAAAAAAAAACGCAACGACTGGCTTAGCTTCGATAGGCTCGCTCCACTACGGCAGCACTAAGACTGTGTTGTTCTTGCGGTACATCTGTCTTAGAGGGCACTAAACTGGAGCATGCACCAAATATCATCGAGTTTTTACTTCGTTATTCGGCCATAGTCGTCCAAATGTTCAGGAAGAATCACATGAGCGCCATCATTTCATTGGTATTCGAAAATTCATTTCGCGGTCATCGCTCAAGAAGCGTTACGAAATAACACTGAGAGTCATTTTATCGTTTCTATCGAGTTACAGCCCGTCACGTGCACCCATGGTCTTTCAAGAGAATGACATTCTGAGTGTCATTAGCGATAAACAATAAACACCAACTACGTTCCTGTTCAAGTTAAGGACCGCACAAAGAGCAATGGAACGAAAAATCTTAGGAGTAACGTTAAGAGACAGGAAGAGAGCGGTGTGGATCAGAGAACAAACGGGGGTAGACGATATTCTAGTTGACATTAAGCGGAAGAAATGGAGCTGGGCAGGCCATGTAATGCGTAGGATGGATAACCGGTGGACCATTAGGGTTACAGAATGGATACCAAGAGAAGGGAAGCGCAGTCGAGGACGGCAGAAAGTCAGGTGGGATGATGAGGTTAGGAAATTTGCAGGCGCAAGTTGGAATACGCTAGCGCAAGACAGGGGTAATTGGAGATCGCAGGGAGAGGCCTTCGTCCTGCAGTGGACATAAATATAGGCTGATGATGATGATGATGATGTTCCTGTTAAAATATATGTATGACTAAAGAAAGAATAAGAAAGAAAAACATGTAATTTCTCGCTTTTTGGTATCTAAGCAGCGACAAGTATTTCTCCTTCCGCCATTGTTCTCCAAGGATGCAAGAGATTTTTTTTTCTTTTTACTCCCTTGGTCGTAGCGACCGATGACGGATCGTATTAGTGGTGGTTAGCGAGTTAGGCTTGAAGACGATAAGTTTACAGCACGAATAAATAGTATCAAAAGACAATGCAGCAGATCGGCAGCATTGTTGCAATTTTCACGGTGTTATGTGGTCTAGGTCAGCTGTCTCACCGCTTCACAATAAAAGAAAGAAAGCTTTTAAACGGAAATGAAGACTCCGACCACTCCGACGTGTAACTTTTGCTGAAAAGAAACTCTGCACTTCTAAGGCATTCTCTTTAAAGACGCGGTCGTCTAGAGGCATTACAAGCGACTGTAGCTTTACTTGTGGTAAGAAGAGAACGAGTTAGAAAGTCCTTCTTCGAAGGCCACCTACGTCGTTACTTGGCGATTGTCCCACGTGTAACGGCTTTAAAAATGGGAATGGAAAAATGCCTTAAAATATCTGGAGTGGCCAATGTATATCGATTAGAAAATTCAAAAAAAGTCAGCATTCCGTTGGATTAAATAATCACAAAACAAAACATGACAGAAATTTAGTAGCACCGTAATTTCTGGGAGACGCGGTTGTTTTGAGAATCCTGCACGCGGCTTCAATTCTTTAACAAATTGAGCCCACGTAGATCTAACATACCGAGGTCTCGACTAATTCACGTCAGACGCAGCTGCAGTGCCACACGAACCACTGCTTCAAGGAACCGAATAAAAGACTTGTGTCGGCTGACGTCTACGCAAGAAAGGAGTCCAAACACAGCTTAGACCCTCCGACGTCGGTTAGCCGGAAAGCATGGTGAGATTGAGCTCGAAACAAGGAAATAGTTGACAGACAAGGCCTAGGTAACTGCACAAACTTATCCTCTTGCAAAAAATGTGCAACCAAAGTGAATGCGCGCACTATAGGAGAGACAGCTGGTTTTTGCCGTACCACGAAAACATGACTTTATCGCCGGATGGCTTCTGTCCAGCTCGGTCCGAAGCTCCGCCTAAACCTTGTTTTGGCCCCGCAAGACTGCAACTAGGTGGGTCTTTTGTTGTTATTTCGTCTGGTGATTCGGACGCCGAGGGCAGCTTATCTAATCATTGAAGCTACCAACAGTAGGCGAGGCTTCGGCGCGAGCACAAGGTTTGTCAGAAGAACGTCGTCTGTTTCTTCTTTTGTGTTTAATTCGGCACAAAAGGTATTGCTCCGAAGGAAAACGATGAAATTGAGACAGATAGAACACACACACACTTAAAGTCTTGCAGCCATATTTAGTTCTTACTAAAGGGTGGGTAAGGAGAATGGCAAGGGGACAGAAAGAGAAAAGAGACCAGAAGCAAAGTAAATCTCATACGCAATCCAGCGATAGCAGCGGTGTAGTAGGCAACGTTCTTCGCGGAAATGTGTTCTTGCTCGCGGATGCAGTCGACGCTACTATTTTTATGAGAACAAGATTGCATGTTGTGCACTAATATCGTTTTAGAACGCCCTAAACTCTGAAGAAGAACAACGTAAACTTTATTATCAAATCAATCAGATTTTGAGTACGGCGCATTTTTTAGTGGGTCTGGGCAGCCGCTGCGGACGCGGTTCCGAGACCTTGTCTCGAAGCGGCTTCCTCGGCTCGCTGGACGGCCCAGAGTTGTGCTGTCAGGTTCGAGCTGAGCAGTGCGGTCTTCCAACGCGAGCGGAGGCTGGTGGTGGAAGAGACGGAGGTGACGGCACTGCCCGAATTGTTTATTATGTCCTGACATTCACATAACATGTGATTAAGTGTGGCACCTCGCCACAGGATGTGCATCTGTTTGTAGTGTACATGTCTGGATACATGGCGCGCATGAGTCTGGGGTTTATGTAAGAATCAGTTGGTAATTAATTGCCTGTAGTGTACTGCTTGCGCCCTGTCTAACCTAGCGTGAGGGAATGGGTATACGAGTCTCCGTAACTGGTAGTGTGTCGTGATGTCGTAGAACCTGGTCAAACAATCCTCCCACGCCCAGACGTTTGCAGTACCCCGTGGGGGCTCTTCCTCCGATGATGCTCGGTGAGTGAGGCCTCGAGCAACGCGGTGAACCGCTTCGTTGGGGGTGCTCAGTCCAGTGTGTGCCGGGATCTATAGCAAGTGCCTTCGGTTATCGACGTCGGCCTCTCCCTGGTGTATGGGATGTCGCTTGAGTATGTGCTACACCTCTTGCGATATGCGCTCATTTGCAAAATTGCGAATTGCCGTTTGCGAATCGCAGATCACGTATGTAGTCTTGGTTTCTGTGAGGGCCAGTGCTATGGCCGCTTCCTCTGTCGCTTCGGCATATGCCGTGTTCAGGGTGACGCTCGTGAGGTGGTTACCTCGGTGG